>NC_090024.1:123023916-123323916 GCF_037176765.1 Anolis sagrei | reverse complement strand
TTCTCATGGTGGTTCGCGAAAAGGTCTTATTGGTGCATTATTTAAACTGTTATGTTTATTCATATCATGAGCTCATCACCATACTCAATATATCCCATATGTATGGGGGTATTGGGGTAACGATACAAAAGGTTTGCTAGGCTAGACCCTCTTTCACTCAAACTCAGCCCCCCCGAAACTCACCCCCCCCCCGAAACCCGCCCTGAAAAAAAATTACCCCCCCCCCCGAAACGAAATCCTGGCTACGGGCCTGAGTAAGGCCTTCTCACGGACACCTTGAGAATTTGGGGGGGGGGGGTGGCTGAGCCTGCCGAGTCGCCTACTGGCTGAGAGGGACGGTATATAAATATAGTAAATAAATAAATAATACATCACTGGACTGGTGGGACAGTTTCCTAGGATGCTTCCCAAGCCCCTTCTGATAAAGTCATTTTGCTCACACCACAAGGCAGACTTAAAGGTGAGATCTGACTGAGAAAGTGGAAGAGTGAACTCGCTATTCATACTCTTAAGCAGAGAGCTTCACTGCCTCCCAACCTCAACTTCATATGTGCAGTATGGAGATAATAGCAATTCCAGGTGAGTTAAAGATAAGAGGAAGTCGCCAATTCAAATCTTACCTCTGCAGTCAATGGCTTGTTGGCCTTGTACATATTGCTGTTATCTCCTGTGTCGGCAAAATGGCTATTTAAAAGGTGGCCAGCATTACAGGGTTGTGGCATTGAGAAGGAAAACAATAGATACAGGAGGCTAGCAATCTAGAAGCAGAGGGCGGCTCTGAAGGCCTTCAAAACTATAGAATAGGCTGCCCATCTTGGCCTCTGTTTAAAAATCTGATTATGTCACAAACATACACACACACTTCTTTTCTGACTAATGAAATATGGATTGCGTACATGCTTGTGTGGCATTTCAGCTGAAATCAATCTCCGTAATTCTCTAAGCCCCTTTGAATTTCCTCATTAATGTGGTCTGATGCTCTCCCCAACGCAGGATTCAGCTGCACGTGAAGCTGGAGCACATGACCCACCTTCCGCTGAGGCCACTAACTAGAACCTTTAGTCTTCTTTTTACCTTGTCCCATCTCTACACTGTTTCTGTTGCTGCTGTTCAAGCTTGTGTGGCTATGGAGACATGCAGGAATGGAAAGGAGTGACAGGAAGAGAAGCTCTGCTCCTTGTTGCCACCACAAAGTTGCAAAAGCACCTCAAAATTAAGCTTCATTTGGAGGGCATCTGAACTTCCACTGGTCCATACACATCTCATGGCGTTGCTGGACTTCTGGTGGAGGCCCTGCCCACATTTGGAGTGGAAGCATTGTATGGCACTTCCCTCACAGCCTGAGAAAATGTTGACCATTTCCGCTACCTTGGCAGCCACCTCTCCACCAAAGTAAACATCGACACCGAAAAACAACACCGCCTGAGCTCTGCGAGTGCAGCATTTTTCTGAATGAAGCAGAGAGTGTTTGAGGACCGGGACATCCGTAGGGATACCAAGGTGCTTGTTTATAAAGCTGTTGTCCTCCTAACCCTGCTATATGCCTGTGAGACGTGGACTGTCTACAGACGTCACATGCAACTCCTAGAACAGTGGTTCTCAACCTGTGGGTCCCCAGGTGTTTTGGCCTACAACTCCCAGAAATCCTAACAGCTGGTAAACTAGTTGGGATTTCTGGGAGTTGTAGGCCAAAAACATCTGGGAACCCCAGGTTGAGAACTACTGTCCTAGAACGATTCCATGTGTTGCCTCCAAAAAATCCTGCAAATCTCTTGGGAAGACAAACAGACAATGTCAGCATGCTGGAAGAAGCAAACACCACCAGCACTGAAGCGATGTTCCTCTGCCATCAACACCGCTGGAGCGGCCACATTGTCCGGATGCCCGACCAAAGCAGTTGCTCTACTCCAAACTCAAGAATGGAAAATGTAATGTTGGTGAGCAGGAAAAGAGATTTAAAGATGGGCCCAAAGCCAACCTTAAAAACTCTGAACTAGGAAGCCCTGGCCCTTGAGTGCTCCAGCTGGAGGTCAGCTGTGACCAGCAGTGCTGTAGAATTTGAAGAGGCATGAATGGAGGGTGAAAGAGAAAAACGTGCAAGAGGAAGGCACGTCAAGCCAACCCCAACCGGGACCACCTTCCACCTGGAATCCAATGCCCTCACTGCGGGAGAAAATGCAGATCAAGAATAGGACTCCACAGTCACCTACGAACCCACCGATCTTGGAAGACAATCCTACTCGGACAACGAAGGATTGCCTAAGTAAGTACACATAATACACCTTCCATGGTCTCCAGCCTTCTGCCCCTTCTTTCCACTTCATTCCCTAATGCATCCCATCCTGAATTCCCGAAATGATTTCCAGTCTATTGTCAAAGGCTTTCATGGCCGGAATCACTAGGTTCTTGTGGGTTTTTTCGGGCTATAGGGCCATGTTCTAGAGGCATTTCTCCCGACGTTTCGCCTGCATCTGTGGCAAGCATCCTCAGAGGTAGTGAGTGAAGCATCCTACCTCTGAGGATGCTTGCCATAGATGCAGGTGAAACGTCGGGAGAAATGCCTCTAGAACATGGCCCTATAGCCCGAAAAAACCCACAAGAACCTAGATTTCCAGTCTATTTGTGCTTTCATCGCTAGGATACAACAAGCAAAGCCTCCTTTTACTCCATCTTTTTCCACATAACCTTGTCCTTCGAAAACTGGGAATGAAAGGGCTTTTTTGTGAATGAGAAATCTGTAACTTTGTGTGGCGGAATGCCCAGCTAGTCCCACCTGACTCTCACATTGACTTTGCAAAGGAATCTATGTTTCTTTTTGCAACAAGGATAGTCAGGTACAGATTTCTAAAAGGCAATGGGGGAGGGGGAGAGAGTTTACCCACATCACGGCACATAACTCGAGCAAAGCATTACAACACTCATAGCTATAACATCATTTTCACTGTGCTCTTTCATGCAGGAAAAAAAACAGCAAAGGGTAAAATGGAAGCACATTTCAGGAAAAAAAATAAAATCTGTCCATTTTGGTTTTGTTATCAAGGGAAGGAGCAAGATTGGTCATCAAATGCAAACACAAAGAGGGCAAAATAATTAAACATGGATTATGCATCTCAGACAAATAAGCAAACACAGAAACCAAGAAAAGATACTCACTGCCTTTGACCTGTCCTCGTGCTCGGGAGCTCTTTGCCAAGAGTGTGGTCACAGAGGCTCTATGGAGAGAATAGAGCAATTGCTTAAGGGGGGCACACGCCACACACAGAGACACACACCTCTCTCTCCCCCCCTCTATTTGCCCCAAGCAGCCACTCAGCAGAAAGCTGTCATCCTCTCTCTTTTCTGCAAATTGCATCCAGTAAACACTCTAGCAAGCTAAACTGAGCAGGCTTGATGCTGGGTTAGCACTGCAGAGCCAGCTCACTCACATTTCTATTGGAGGGATTTCAGAGGCGGCCCACCTGATCGGAGCATCTGGGAGCATCTTCTTTCATCCTTCGCCTCCCCCTTGCTATCCTGGTTGCAAATCCCCTCTGTCTTCTAACAAATTGAAGTAGTCCACCACTCAAAGCAGACATTCAATGCCAGCAGGGAGAATATGCGGTGCCAAGTGCCACACGGGATTCTCTGCCCTGTAAAACTCTCCATGCATTTGCTAATCCTAGGAGTCTGAAGAGAACACCAAACTGCATTGCTTTAAATAAGTCCTTGGTGGGTTTAGAATACGAGAATAAACCCATGGAGATTTCCATGCAGACAATCCCTCTACCACGTGGGGGGGGGGGGGGGCTCTGCAGGGAAAGATAATAGCATCAGCAATGCCAGCAAAGTCAAATTGCATGTATTAACTGGCAAGGCAGGTTTCTAATTGGGTGCAATTATGTGATCAACATAATCATTTTTTTTTTTGGCTTGAGTGTTGCGTGTGCAAGTGCGATACACCTCCCACAGCCAACCCAAGAAGTACACTCACACGTCCCACCCCGGACTCTGAGATCATCTGGGGAGGCCCTGCTCTCGACCCCACCACTCTCACAAGTGAGGCTGGTGGGGACGAGGAGCAGGGCTTTCTCAGTGGTGGCTCCTCACCTGTGGAACTCACTCCCGGGGGAAATCAGGGCAGCACCATCCCTCCTCGCCTTCAGGAGGAGGGTGAAGACGTGGTTGTGGGACCAGGCCTTTGGGCACCTTGGCAATTAAATCAGACAATCAGGCGAGTAAGACCAGCAGGATTGATGAAATGGAATGTAAAACTAGATCTATGAGCGAAACGCTGACCATGTAAAAGGAGAAATTGGGTTTGTATTTGTTTTTATTGATTTTATTGATTTTATGGTAATTAATGCATGCACTTTTGTGAATTATATTATGATATGATGTAAGTTTATGTATGATTGTTTATAATGCAGGCATCGAATGCTGCCTTTGCTTTTGTAAGGCCGCTCTGAGTCCCCTTCGGGGTGAGAAGGGCGGGGTAAAAGAACCCCAAATAAATAAATAAATAAATAAATGATGTGGGATGAACAATGGCCACAACTACTTTATTGATAACAGGAACAAGGGTTGGCAGCCAAGCATGGGTCCTGAATCACGATCGGACAGCCCAATACTGCCCGATTCCGCACACACCAGGATGCCGCCGGCACAATACCGGGCAAACGCAACTCGGCACCCCTGGGATCACCGGGCGTCCCCCCTAACCGCTAGGGGGGATACCAAACCAGATCCAGGGCCCATGCCCCATGCCAACAAGGAGTTGTGACGAGAAGCATAACACAAACAAGTAACTGTTAACAGGTAACCATGACAAGGTAAACATCAACAAAATTAACAGCCAATGAAAACATAAACTGCATGCAGGGTGGGTGGGATGGATCAGCTGTTACAGGCCAAGTGCCTGCTGGGGAGCCTTGGGCAGCCTTATGAAGGCTGACCAGAAAGAGGAAGAGGCCAGCTCAGGCCTCACCTGAGGTGGGCGTGGTCAATTGGCCATTGGCCCCTTGACCCGCCGGCGGGAATCCTTCCCGCCATCAGAGGGGACTTCTGGGAACAAGAAGCCCCCCCCCCCCCGCTCAGGCAAGAATGTCGGTGGGGGACACCCTGCCACGCAATATCTTTGGCCCGGTAAGTCGGGCCATGCTTTTTACCAGTATGCTGATGACACTCAGCTGGTGCTGAAGATGGAAGGCGGACCAGACTCTGTACCCGATTACTTCCATCAGTGCCTCGAGGCCATTACTGGATGACTGCGTGCCAGTAGGTTGAGGGTGAATCCAGCAAAGACGGAGATCCTATGGCTGGGTCGACCGGGCAGTGGGGATATCCAGCTGCCTACCCTGGATGGCGAGGTGCTACGCCCGTCATCATTGGTAAAGAGTCTGGGAGTCCTTTTGGACCCTCTGCTGACAATGGAGGCCCAGGTCCCCGCCGTTAGCAGAACCGCCTTTTTTCATCTGCAGCAGGATAGATGGCTGGCCCCCTATCTGTCCAGGGACGACCTAGCTACGGTGATCCAGGCTATGGTCGTCTCAAGACTGGACTACTGTAACGGCCTCTACATTGGCCTTCCTCTGTCAGTGATCCGGAAGCTCAAGTTGGTACAAAATGCAGCTGCTCGGCTTCTTGTGGGAATTCCGATGAGATGCCACATAACACCAATCTTACTACAGCTGCATTGGTTACCAATTGAGCACCGGATCACTTTCAAAGTGATGGTACTTACCTTTAAGGCCTTGCATGGTCTGGGGCCGATGTACCTGAGGGACTGCCTCACCCGCTACCAACCCCAGAGATCCCTCCGTTCTGAGGACCAAGATTTGTTGGAATTTGTTGGAAATTCCCAACAAATTCCCAGTGTCAAAACCTTACGTCTAACAGCTACCAGACGCAGAGCCTTCACAGCAGTGGCACCATCGCTCTGGAATACTCTGCCACCTGAAGTCCATGCCTTGTGGGACTTATCAGCTTTCCGCAGGGCATGTAAGACACATCTGTTTCGACAGGCCTTTGACTTTTAATATCGCTGTTTTTAAATTGTTTTAAATTGTTTTAAAATTGTGTTAGATTTTAACCTGTTCTTGTAAGCCGCTCTGAGCCCCAGGGGAGTGGTGGCATATAAGTTCGAATAATAAATAAATAAATAAATAAATAAATAAATAAAAGGAAGACAGAGGCAACTACATAAAGATACATGAATTCGTCTCTGTGTCAACTCATCCAACTGACTGGGCCTTAATGTCTCTTATATCGGAGGTAACCCCCCACCCCCCAGGACTCTGTAAAAGATGGGTCAAAACCAAGGAATTCATAGTTTTACCAAGGACACCAGGCTGGAATGATCCCATAATCCCCTATCTCTCCCTAAGGCTCTTTCCATTGCCCCATGGCCCCACATGGCAATGCCCCTGTAACCCACACTTTATGGACTTTCTATGAACTTTTAGAAACCTTTAATCAACTTTTCATGGACTTTGGAACTCTTACTGGCCCTCTTTCTAGCCCTCGAGCTGACTCGGCTATTGTTTGCCTGACTCAAAAGTCAGCCCTTTTGTTATCCTTAGGTTCTGGGTTGGGATTTGTAGATGGTATTTTGAGTCAGTATTTGCCATCCAGGTTGACATAATGGAAGGAGGCTGAGGTGACCAAACACCTTTTGTGAGGAATGATTAAATTGTCCATGGGACCCATTTCACAGATAGATTAGCCTTTGGCCCTCTGAGGCCCAAGGAAATAGTGCCATTAGTTTTATCAGAGTTTTGGTGAGTCCTTTTGTCTAGGGATTAGCTGGCCCAGGAAGTGAGAGAAAGCTTCCCAAAGCCATAAGGTGCTGGGTTCATGAAAAGTAGCATTTCTTCATATTTCATATAGGAATATGGGGAAGGGGAAACAAATAAGGGGTTCATAAGGGTAAAATCATGCAAACTGCAAAGACAAACATGCCAGACCTCCCTCTCTCCTTCCCTCCCTCCCTCCCGAGTCCATCAAAGGTTTGTATAGATCAGTGAAATATCATAAAAGTTCATAAAGGTTTGGTATATTCAAAAATAAACTTCTCAGTGGTAGAGTGGGAGTTATATACCTTACCAAAGCTAGGCTAGTTTTTAATTCAGTTACCATGGGGGACAAGAATGAGACTACTCTAAGTAATAGGTCTAGAATAGACCTCTACAATCACTTATGGACCCACCACCAAGACTCTTCCTTTGGAAGACAATCATACTCAGCTTCAAGTGATAGCCTATTATATGACTCTAAGTAAAAATAGATTATACTGGAAGGTATGCATGGGAACATATTTATAAACCTAT
The DNA here is from genome assembly GCF_037176765.1 of Anolis sagrei. Taxonomy (NCBI): domain Eukaryota; kingdom Metazoa; phylum Chordata; class Lepidosauria; order Squamata; family Anolidae; genus Anolis; species Anolis sagrei. The sequence goes on along the minus strand of NC_090024.1, from coordinate 123,316,612 downwards.
AATCCCATTGTTATAAGACACACTGAAGTAGTGTTATAACTGAATAAACAACATGCTGAAGAGAAGAGGTTACGGTCCAAGGCCATTCTATAGAACAGTGTGTAGGTTGAGTGACAGAGAGATTTGTGCTTCCAGTATTGACAAGCTGTCTTACAAACTACCAGTATCAGCCTTCTTTGTGGATCTAGGGGGAGGTGGAGTTCTGGAAGGGACAACTCAGATGATAGCTGCAGCAACTCTTTTGCCAGTATGAACACAGGCATTGCTGGCTGAGGGTTGATGGGACTTATATTTATTTATTTATTTATTTGCTTTATTTTTATACCGCATTTTTCAGCCTAATTCGGCGACTCAATGCGGTTTACAATGCAATTTATATAACAGTAACAATTAGTTAAAACACAACATACACGACAGACAATACAAGACAACACAACATAGTCATCAACGCCTCCGTAAAAATCAGATTCCGTTCTCATAATCCTTCTACCATTCCTTTGTTCATTTATACCGTCTTCATGAGTTCAGTTGCCTTATTGACCGAACGCCTGTTCATAGAGCCACGTCTTGACCTTCCTCCGGAACTCCAGCAACGAAGGGGCCTGCCTGATGTCTATGGGTAGGGCATTCCATAGCCGAGGGGCCACCACCGAGAAGGCCCTGTCTCTCGTCCCCGCCAGCCGCGCCTGCGACACAGGCGGGACCGAGAGCAGGACCTCCCCGGACGATCTTAACGTCCTCGTCGGTTCATAGGTAGAAATGCGTTCGGAGAGGTAAAAACAATTGGCCATGCTGCCAGAGGAATTATTGGAGTTGCAATCCAAAAGTGTAGGCTATATTTCAGGGGAAAGGACTGGCAAACCCACTTATGAGTACTCCTTACCAAAGAAAACCCTATGAAATGCATGAGGTCACTATAAGTCAACAATGACTAAAGGATAATGTGCTGGTAAGGCTGTACCAGGAGCTTCAGCTTCATTCTCTTTCTATTGAGTGTTTGCATATATTCCAAGGTTCCATGCATTTGCAACAAGATGGCTTCCCTTGGTTTGCAATCATAGGGCTAGCCACCTGTCTATCATTGTTAAGTTTTGGTTCCGCCCCTTTCCCCAGGGCCATGGGAAGAGAGGGAACCATTTTTAGTTCAGTCTTATAGTGGAAAGCTAAGCTACAGGATGTGGATTACCTCCATCTGTAGAAAAGCTTCATTTCCTACAGCATCCGGGGCAGAAATTCCGGGGAAAAACAGTTCCAAAGCTCTAGCTGGGAGCTTACAACCTCTCAGCTTTACAGCATCTGAGGGAAACAGTCCTAAAGTTTCAGAAGAAAACAGTTTTACAGACCCAAAGAACTCCAGCTGGAGAATCTACATAGCCTTGACTGGTAGGTCTACTCAGGACCCAAGACGCAGATTGGAACCGGTAGCAGAACCCACATCAGCAAAGCTTAGACAGTAGATTGCCTGGGAGGGGTTAAAAAAGGGTTTTCCTTGATAAAAAAAAGAAATAGTTCTCCAAGCAAGGTGCCTGTCCATTTTGTGGCATGTTAAGAAGCATTTGTTTAATCTTCTGAAGATCCAAGAAGCGTTTGTTGTTTTATTGAAGACCTTTGCAATAATAAAGAACTTTGTTAAACATTTCAAGCCCTCTAACGACTGTGTATGGGAAAATCCTTGAAGGCCTCTCACCCGTGACACTCCGGCTCCCCGTTGGGCACAAAGAGCACGTCTTGTTTAAAAAATCAATTATTACAGGCCCAGCACGTGGCAGCACAGATAAAATGCACAATCCAAAAGAATCTTCCTTTATTTTATTTACAGTATTTATATTCCGCCCTTCTCACCCCGCAGGAGACTCAGGGTGGATTACAATGTACATATACATGGCAATCATTCAGTGCCATAGATACACAACATATATAGACAGACAGTCAGAGACTATTTAACATTCCAGCTTCTGGCCACCAGGGGATCTGTTGTTTCACCGTCCATTTGTGACACTGATGGAGTACTTCCTCATTCTTTGCTTGTTTGCTTGCTGGAGATTTTATGGCTTTGTAAATTAGTTAAATTAGCCTCCCCGCATAAGCGGTTTCTAAATTTCCTACTTGACAGAAGCAACTGTCTTTCAGGCTGCAAAGGTTGACAACAAGCTACACAATTTTGGTCGGAAGCTCACTCTGACCCAGGCAGGCTTCGAACTCATGACTTTTCAGTCAGTAACGATCTTAATGCAGCTGACTCCCAGCCAGCTCCGCCACAGTCTCGGTGCTTTCTTAGACTCATCTATAATACATGACAACAACCTAGCACAGAAATTACTAGAGCACTGATCGCTATAGTCAAGCTATCCTTGTTCAAAAAAAGATGCAAATGTCAAACCAACTAAAGCTGGCAAAAGTTTTTCTGGGTCACTGAGAGCCCCTGAGCCTCTGGGGCAATATTGGTTCCAAGTATATGCAGAAGTTATGCACTTGCTCTTTCATGAAAATAGTGACCTCCCCTGAGAATCAGCGATACACCAGATTCTTGGATTCTGAAACTAGTTCCCAACAATGCACCACCATCTTGCCAGGATTCAGCTCAAGTTTCTTAACCAGCATCCATCCCATTACTACATCCAGTCCAGGCAATGAGTCTGCACCTTGCCAGCCTCATGTTGAGATGATATGGAGAAACCATGCTGGACACCATCAATAGGTACCAGTCACAGCAGTAGCATAACAACCAAAATGTATTTTTCCTTGGGTCACATGGAAAACCTACAGATCTGGTTTCTCAGTGGTTTTCAGGACTGGAAAACGGAAGCATGTGTTGCAGAGGCAGTGATGTTGCTGTCAAGCTGTCTTTGGCACTCCAGGAATGTAATGTCATTTTTCATCCCCAGGAAAACTCTCCTTTTGCATGAAGCAGATCAATTACTTCTTTTGCAACCATTAATGGCACCACTTTGTTTTGTTTTGTTTTAAAACTTCACTGTTTTCATTTCCAACTGATGAAGGGCCCTTGAAAATAGTCTGTGTCATATGCTCAATCCAAAACAACAGGGTCTGCCAAAAGATATCACCATAACCTTTTTTGTCTTGAGTACAATAAACATTGTCAAGTAAACTGTTTGTCACAGCTTTAAGTAGCTGTTTTTTGTAACTCAGTATTATTCAAGGAAAGGGATTCAATATTTTTCAGCTCGGCAGCTTGTAACTTTCCTAGCCAATATGCCTACCAATTTGTATCTGTAGAAACTGGAAAATATCACCAGTCTCACTCACCCTCTCTTCTCCCCCCAACCCCCAAATATATTTATATTAGGATTATGCAATGAATGGAAAAAAATCTTTCAAGACTCATTACAATATCAATGGGTGAAAAGAAATAGTTTCTAAAGTGATTCCAAAATTGGACTGGGTAGGTATCGTAACTATAATGATTTAACTACTATTTCATTACTTTTGAAAGTCACCTGGGAAGGTCAAGAGCTTGAACATGGTTTGCATCCTAAATATCTCGGTGTCACCTTATATACACTAGCATATAGGAAACACTTCTTGAACACCAAGTACAAAATAGCTGCACGCAATAACATCCTGTGGAAATGTACTGGCAGCACATGGGGTGCAGACCCAAAATTAGTAAGAACATCAGCCCTGGCCTTGTCTTACTCAACTGCCAAGTATGCCTTGTGACGACATGAGTGGCGCCACCTATGTGTAGAACTGTTAGTTGCAAGATTTAAACTGTTGTATCATGCTTAATCCTGCCTTTTTACCCTGCTTATGTATAGTTGGATGGATTGGTTACTTATAGCTGTCAATCAGTACTGTTTGGCTCCACCTCTTCCTGCAGGAGGGGAGTGCTTCCTTTCTTTTCATTCTGCCATCAGAGTTTCTACTAGATGGAAGTGAGTAAGAGACTTGACTCTAAAAGACCCTGATTTTTTATATATAATTAGAATTTTATTAATTTTTATATAGATTACAACAAAAGAGTGAGAACAATAAAGTATAGGAAAGTGAGGAAATAAAGAAAAAAGAGAAAAAAGAAGAAACACAAAAATTTACTAAAATCCCAAATAACCCCTAAAAAAAATTCTACAAAAATACACAAAAAACACCAAAAAAAAGGAAAACAAAAAAAAATGACTTCCATTCCATCTTCTTGGATCATATCTTCTTATCTTGGATCATATCTTCTTATAAAAGACCCTGATTTAAAATTCCTCTCAGCACCAGTTCTGAGGTTTTTTACCCTTGAAACTTGTGCTTCATGGTCAGACCAACCTGAATGACGTTGGAAGTCTCAAGCGCCTTCAAACTGGTTCTTTTGGCACCAAAGGAAGATCCTGAGTCTTCAACCATAGGCCATTTGAACTGGGGTTGTGGTTTGCTCCGGCATTCACAGCCATTGAGGAAAGAGGAAACTTAGAAAGGCTTCTCAGCTTCAAACACCTTGGACCCAGGACTAACTGAGACTGTAACGTATATATTCCTTCACCCTTCTGAAGTTTCCAGCTCATTGCTTTAAAGAAATAACTTTGATCAGTAAAACTTATTTTGAGTTATTTACAGTGTTTTGGGTTTTTGGGAGTTCCAGTTTCCTATAGGAGGGCAAGAAGCAATCCCCTGGGGTAAGATGCCACATCCATGCCTCCTTCATTAAGAATTATAACCCCCAGGCACGACAGCACATGCCTGCCCTGTCTGGCATAGGTCTGCCCATGCAAAGCAGATGAGCATAGCATGGAATGAAACATGCAGAATAATCACAGGATGTCTTAAACCTATACCTGTTGATAAACTACAAGCTAACCGGCATTGCCCCCCCCCCCCCCCGATGTGCGACGGGAAGGTGCTGCTAAATGTGAGGGCATGGCTACCAGCCTCCTCCCAGTAGACTCAAATCAAGGAAAAGCTTTATGAGAACTACCATTCCTCTTGGCGTCCCCCCAGCAACAGCAAGGGTATCCCTCTGGGAAGCTAAACCAAGAAACCCCAACTGGATGGCCCCCTGTAAGTGTCTTCCTAAAGGGGCAAACCAAGAATGGGCAACTTGGAAGTCCCTGAACAGACTCAGAAACGGAGTGGGCAGATCAAAAGACAACCTGGCAAAATGGCATTACCTAAAAGAATCCCACACCCTGTATGACTGTGAAGCAGAACAGACAACTCCACATCTGTATGCTTATTTATTTATTTATTTATTTATTACTAGTGCTTTTACCCCGCCCTTCTCAACCCCTGGAGGGGGACTCAGGGCGGCTTACAAAAAAGGCAGAATTCGATGCCTATACATAATAATACAAAGTATACAAAAATATAAAAGAACGATATACAAAATGTAATTAAAACGATTATCATAATAAAACATCCGCACTGGTACCTAAGACATTGTATAAATATCATATAAAAACATCATATAAAGTCATTCTTATAATCAGCGTTTCGGTTCCAGAGTTCCACATAACCAATCCGTTAGTCATTTCCTAGCCATCAGTGGAGTTCTTCTTTATTTACCCGCTTGTCCAAATGCCTGGTCCCAGATCCATGTTTTTAGTTTTTTCCTGAAAGAAAGGAGCGTAGCTGCAGATCTGATTTCCCCGGGGAGAGAATTCCATAGGCGGGGGGCCACCACTGAGAAGGCCCTGCTCCCCGTCCCCGCCAATCTCACCTGTGATAGAGGCGGGGTCGAGAGCAGGACCTCCCCAGAAGATCTTAGGCTCCGGGGTGGGACGTAGAGGGAAATCCGTTCGGACAGATACACTGGGCCGGAACCGTATAGGGTTTTATAGGTCAAAACCAGCACCTTGGATTGTGCTCGGAGCTGGATTGGCAGCCAGTGGAGCTGACACAACAGGGGGTGGTATGCTCCCTGTATGATGCCCCGGTGAGCAATCTGGCTGCCTCTCGCTGGACTAGTTGGAGTTTCCGAGCAGTCTTCAAAGGCAACCCCACGTAGAGTGCGTTGCAGTAATCTAATCGGGATGTGACAAGAGCGTGGACCACCGTGGCCAAGTCCGACTTCCCAAGGTACGGGCGCTTGTCCACTATGCCCTGCCTCATGTACAGAGGAAGAATTGTTGGAGGTTACAGACAATTCCATTGTTGTTGCCTGTTTTTGGTCAAAAGATATTTAGCCACCTGCGCTCCTTCTATTTTTATCAGTTTTATATGAATTTATGCAATGATTTTTATACGAAATAAATCAATAACTTTTCGTTATTTAATTGTGCCAATGGGGAAACTTCAGGGGCTCCTCTCTCCCTTATTGTTAGAGCTATTGGCATGAAACTTGAAGCAATTATAGAACACATTTACCACAGTTAGCTCATCAAGTTTCAGAATGTTTCACTTGTCCACGGATTTTTGGAAAAATTTAAAAGTTTTTACAAACAACATTTAAAAAGCTACATTGTATTGAATTTTCTAAACAATGACACGTGATAACAGGGAACAATTCCTCTAAGTAAATAAATATTCATACATCTACTGATTTATGGGATTTTTTTATGATTTATGGGATTACAGGAGCTGTCTTCATACACCTGTCAGCAGCCTATGATACTGTGAACCACCGCCTCCTCCTGAGAAAAATGTATAATATCACAACGGACTACCACCTCACCCGCCTCATAGGAAAGCTGCTACAAAACAGGAGCTTTTTGTTGAGTTCCAAGGCGGAAACAGAAGAACGGCCTGCCTCAGGGGAGCGTGCTTGCTCCATCCATGTTCAACATCTACACAAATGACCAGCCACTGCCAGAAGGGACAGAGAGTTTCATCTATGCTGATGATCGTGCCATTACTGCTCAAGCAGGGAGCTTTGAGACGGTTGAACAGAAGCTCTCCGAAGCTATAGGTGCTCTTACTGCCTATTACAGGGAAAACCAACTGATCCCTAATCCATCTAAAACACAGACATGCGCCTTTCACCTTAAGAACAGACAAGCATCTGGAGCTCTGAGGATCACCTGGGAAGGAATCTCACTGGAGCATTGCAGCGCACCCAAATACCTGGGAGTCACTCTGAATCGTGCTCTTACCTACAAGAAGCACTGCCTGAACATCAAGCAAAAGGTGGGTGCTAGAAACAATATCATACGAAAGCTGACTGGCACAACCTGGGGATCACAACCAGATACAGTGAAGACATCCGCCCTTGCGCTATGCTACTCTGCTGCTGAGTATGCATGCCCAGTGTGGAACATATCTCACCATGCTAAAACAGTGGATGTGGCTCTTAATGAGACATGCCGCATTATCATGGGGTGTCTGCACCCTACACCACTGGGGAAATTACACTGCTTAGCCGGTATTGCACCACCTGACACCCACCGGGAAGTAGCAGCCAATAGTGAAAGGACCAAGGCAGAGACCTCTCCAGCACATCCCCTGTTTGGGTATCAGCCAGCACGTCAACGACTTAAATCTAGAAATAGTTTTCTTAGATCTACAGAGACACTTGCTGGAACACCTCAGCAAGTGAGAGTCCAAAAGTAGCAGGCTCAAACCCAGAACCTCAACCAATGGCTGATACCAAATGAGAGACTCCCCCCTGGGCACACAGAAGACTGGGTGACTTGGAAGGCGCTGAACAGACTGCGTTCTGGCACCACGAGATGCAGAGCCAACCTTCAGAAATAGGGCTACAAAGTGGAGTCCTCGACATCCGAGTGTGGAGAAGAGCAAACCACTGACCACCTGCTGCAATGCACCCTGAGCCCTGCCACATGCACAAGGGAGGACCTTCTTGCAGCAACACCAGAAGCACTCCAAGTGGCCAGATACTGGTCAAAGGACATTTAACCAACTACCAAACTCACAAATGTTGTATTTTATCTTTGTTTGCTTTGTTCTGTTAGAAATGTAATATAATTGACTGGTTGCCCTGATACGACAAAAAATATAAATAAATGGGATTTTTTTAAAGTTTTGACTTTTTTTTTTATAAATGCCACAACTGCAATCTCATTGAATGTCTTTAACCAATAGAATTCCAATTTAGGGATTTATTCCCATCATAGCACAGATTTACTTACTAGTATTGAAGTATCAGTCAGTTCTCCTCTTTGCAGATTCAACATTTTTTTAGATTTCTAGCTGCTGCTAGGAGGGACAAATCTCTTCCCTATCCTGATTGGGGTTTTCTGATGCTGAGAAGAATTCTGGGAAATGTAGTTTAGAGCAGGGCCTTTTGTATTCTCTGCCATGGAGCTCCTCGCCTTCCCAAACTACATTTCCCAGAATTCTGCACTCTCTCATTCTCTTTCCCATCTCACCCAGCTTGTCCTGCCCTGCTGTTTTCTTCTCTTCATGGTGAGAGGTAGCCTACCTTGTCATAACTTAAAGAGAAATGGCAGCCTTTTTGGCTTCGCCTTCCTTGAGTTAAAAATGAAACTCACTTCCGAGCATTACAGAATTCAAATGAAAAGGTTTTTCTTAAGTTTTTGCCTGGACACCCCCCACTCCCATGTTTCTTAATATCTGTTTGTATATACAAAACTTACAACTAGATACAACTTATGAGTTTAATAACGAAGATTTGCACATCCCTAATATCATAGAATCATAGAATCAGAGAGTTGGAAGAGACCTCATGGGCCATCCAGTCCAACCCCCTGCCAAAAAGCAGGAATACTGCATTCAAATCACCCCTGACAGATGGCCATCCAGCCTCTGTTTAAAAACTTCCAAAGAAGGAGCCTCCACCACACTCTGGGGCAGAGAGTTCCACTGCTGAACGGCTCTCACAGTCAGGAAGTTCTTCCTCATGTTCAGATGAAATCTCCTCTCTTGTAGTTTGAAGCCATTGTTTCACGTCCTAGTCTCCAGGGAAGCAGAAAACAAGCTTGCTCCCTCCTCCCTGTGGCTTCCTCTCACATATTTATACATGGCTATCATATCTCTTCTCAGCCTTGTCTTCTTCAGGCTAAACACGCCCAGCTCCTTAAGCCGCTCCTCATAGGGCTTGTTCTCCAGACCCTTGATCATTTTAGTCGCCCTCCTCTGGACACATTCCAGCTTGTCAATATCTCTCTTCAATTGTGGTGCCCAGAATAGGACACAATATTCCAGGTGTGGTCTAACCAAAGCGGAATAGAGGGGTAGCATGACTTCCCTAGATCTAGACACTATGCTCCTATTGATGCAGGCCAAAATCCCATTGGCTTTTTTTGCCGCCATATATATCGTATCACCTTTCAACACAGCATAAGAAGATATAACAAGGGCCTGTTCTATCCTGGAGCAGAACTCTTTGATGGGTTTTTATGGGTAAGCTTTGTCCATTTTATTATCTAGTGTAGGGGTCCTCAAACTAAGGCCCGAGGGCCGAATACGGCCCCCCAAGGTGATTTACCCAGCCCTCACTCAGGGTCAACCTAAGTCTGAAATGACTTGAAAGCACACAACAACAACAACAACAACAACAACAACAACAACAATCCTATCTCATCAGCCAAAAGCAGGCCCACACATCCCACTGAAGTTTATACTTGTTAAAATTGTTCTTCATTTTAATTATTGTATTGTTTTAAAGTGGTTTTTTGCACTACAAATAAGATATATGCAGTGTGCATAGGAATTCATTCATTTTTTTCCAAATTATAATCTGGCCCTCCAACAGTTTGAGGGACTGTGACCTGGCCCTCTGCTTAAAAAGTTTGAGGACTCCTGATCTAGTGCATTAAAACATTAGGACCATCCCAGGGGTATATGAAAGGTCCTTGCCCTGGGCCAACATATCCTCTACCCTTTTCTATCCCTAGACTTTCTGCCATACAGCTGTTTTACTGGGTAAACCACATCTCTTTCAGACACTCCCATCATCTGTTCCCCATTTTGCCAGTTCTTCTCAGGCCATACAACTCTGTTCCCAACTTCATCTTATGTGATTCAACCAACAACAAGCCCTGCAAACTGGAATAAAGAAGTAGGATTATTTATAGCTAGTGCCAACCCAAATTCTATGCTACAGTCACCCACCTCTCCATAAACCAATTTTGGATGTTTTGACCCATATAAATGATATAATTGGCATGTGCTTATTTTTCATACATCTGTGCACTTTTAGTCATCATGAGGAAAGAAAAGGATCTTTGAGAGTACCCGAACATTGGGAATCTTAGCATATATATATATATATATATATATATATATATATATACAGATGCAATGTGGGAAAACATTAAAGGCTATACACACACACACACACTAGCCATCCCCTGCCACGCGTTGCTGTGGACCAGTCTGGTGATCTGGAAAATAAAGTAATGAGAAAATGTTGGTTTCTAATAGATATAATTTCTTTATGCTTGTGGATAAAGAGCATTTCTTGCTGTTTCTTTGTCAGTGTTGATGTGAAGATTGTCTGGTTTGCCTACTCCGGGACATGCAACATTTAATTGTCCTTCTTTAGGGGTCCCTTTCAAATCTATGATACTATATTTGTGTGTGTGTGTGAATCTTCTATATCTATCTATATCTTTGGCTGGATGGCTCTTTGTCAGGAGGACTTTGATTACGTTTTCGATTGTAGGCGAACTGTGAATCCCAGTGACTACAACTCCCAAATGTCAAGGTCTATTTCCCCCAAACGCCATTTGTGTTCACATTTGGGCATATTGAGTGCTTGTACCAAGTTTGGTCCAGATCCATCATTGTTTGAGTCCACAGTGCTCTCTGGATGTAGGTGAACTACAAATCCCAAACTCTAGGTCAATGCCCACCAAACCCTTCCAGTATTTTCTGTTAATAATGGGAGTTCTGTGTGCCAAGTTTAGTTCAATTCCATCGTTGATGGAGTTCAGAATGCTTTTTGATTGTAGGTGAACTATCAAAATCAAAATCAAATCAAAGGTGAACTATAAATCCCAGCAACTACAACTCCCAAATGACAGAATCATAATTTTTTTAGTGATGGTCACTCCTTGTATTGTGAGACATTTTGTTACCAAATTTGGTGTGATTTCGTTCATTGGTTCTTTTGTTCTTAAGGTACTCGTTATGCACAGAGCATTTTTATATATATAGATAGCTTATAACATGTGAAACTACACTCCAGCATAAAACCCTCCTTACTCCCAGTTTTTAGCTGAAATGGCAGATATGAATATTAAATACCTGAATCCACTATTACAGTGGTTCTCAACCTTCCTAACGCTGCGACCCCTTAATACAGTTCCTCATGTTGTGGTGACCCCCAACCATAAAACTACTTTAGTTGCTACGTCATAACTGTAATTTTGCTGTTATGAATCATCATGTAAATATCTGATATGCAGGATGCATTTTCATTCACTGGACCAAACTGGGCACAAATACTCAATACGCCCAATTCTGAATACTGGTGGGGTTGGGGGTGGGGGAGGGATTGATTTGGGAGTTGTAATTGCTGGGATTTATAGTTCACATACAATCAAAGAGCATCCTGAACTTCATCAATGATGGAATTGAACAAAACTTGGTACACAAAACTCCCATGACCAACAGAAAGTACTGGAAGGGTTTGGTGGGCATTGACCTTGAGTTTGGGAGTTGTAGTTCACCTACATCCAGAGAGCACTGTGGACCCAAACAATGGTGGATCTGGACCAAAATTGTGGGGTTTGGGGGAAATAGACCTTGACCTTTGGGAGTTGTAATTACTGGGATTTATAGTTCACCTACCATCAAAGAGTATTTTGAACTTCATCAAAAATAGAATTGGGCCAAACTTGGCACACAGCATCCCCATGGCCAACAGAAAATACTGTGTTTTCTGATAGTTTTTGGCGACCCCTCTGACACCCCCTTGCGACCCCTCCAGGGGTCCCGACCCCCAGGTTGGGAGCTGCTGCACTATCAGTCTTGTTTCCACTCTTCCCAGATTTTATATGTTGCTTCTTGTTTTGTGTGCGCACAAGTTGTATTGATTTTTTTAAAAATGTTTAAAGTGTAAAAAAAAAGTTTAAAACCGAGAATTACAAAAAAAAAGTTTCTTGGAAAACAGCCCTGTTTCATTTATCACCATCCCCATCTCAGAAAATGGGAGAAACAATGCTAGGTCTCTTAATACACATATAGGACTATGTAAGAAGAGACATGTGAAAAGCCTCCTGTCCATATACACATGTCTGCAGGTTGACCTCCTATCGGTTTCTCCCAACTAAAGAAGATCCATTCAATAGCTGAATTCCATCTTTATTTAATGAATCTATTCAAGTCAAGACCAACAATGGGCTGACTTCCTCTCATCATAGCTGCAAAGTTATAATTATTGATCATGTGGTATGTCATATATGGTATGAGATGAGCAAAGAAACGGACATAATGTATTCTTTCTGAAGCTTGTTGGAGATTTTTTTCACCTACTTTGAAGTTTCTTCCTCAAAGCCTCCAAGCAGGGCCGTAGCTAGAAAAAAATTTCGGGGAGGGTTGACAATTTCGGGGGGGGGGGGTTGAAAATTTGGGGGGTGGGGTTGAAACCTGCCTCCTAGCTCACGCTGAAGCAAAGAGCACAGCAGGACGCAGAGCAACCTTCAATAACCTGCAGCTCCACCCCTGCCAACCACCTCCACCAAGTCTGGCCTCCTTAATGAGAGCATTCAACACACACACACCCAACTTGGTTGCTTCACTACATTGGCTATTGCTGCAAGTAATGACAGTGTGAATAAATTGTCAATATTTGCTTGAGATAGTGCTTACAGTTCTGGAGGGACTCTTAATTTTTTGCATCTCATAGACTTAGCATGGGGATTTGGTTAACCAGTTAAAATTCATGAGTAAACCAGGTTTTTTAAAAAAAAATCTGAAACATTTCAAGGGGGGGGGGGTTGAACCCCTAAAACCACCCCCTCGCTACAGGCCTGCCTCCAAGCATTACACAAACTTGGTGCTTCTTTGTTGGCTAGCTATAGAATCATAGAACCATAGAATAAAAGAGTTGGAAGAGACCTCATGGGCCATCCAGTCCAACCCCCTGCCAAGAAGCAGGAATATTGCATTCAAATCACCCCTGACAGATGGCCATCCAGCCTCTGCTTAAAAGCTTCCAAAGAAGGAGCCTCCACCACACTCCGGGGCAGAGAGTTCCACTGCTGAACGGCTCTCACAGTCAGGAAGTTCTTCCTAATGTTCAGATGGAATCTCCTCTCTTGTAGTTTGAAGCCATTGTTCCACGTCCTAGTCTCCAAGGAAGCAGAAAACAAGCTTGCTCCCTCCTCCCTGTGGCTTCCTCTCACATATTTATACATGGCTATCATATCTCCTCTCAGCCTTCTCTTCTTCAGGCTAAACATGCCCAGTTCCCTAAGCTGCTCCTCATAGGGCTTGTTCTCCAGACCCTTGATCATTTTAGTCGCCCTCCTCTGGACACATTCCAGCTTGTCAATATCTCTCTTGAATTGTGGTGCCCAGAATTGGACACAATATTCCAGGTGTGGTCTAACCAAAGCAGAATAGAGGGGTAGCATTACTTCCTTAGATCTAGACACTACGCTCCTATTGATGCAGGCCAAAATCCCATTGGCTTTTTTTGCCGCCACATCACATTGTTGGCTCATGTTTAACTTGTTGTCCACGAGGACTCCAAGATCTTTTTCACACATACTGCTCTCGAGCCAGGCATTGTCCCCCATTCTGTATCTTTGCATTTCGTTTTTCCTGCCAAAGTGGAGTATCTTGCATTTGTCACTGTTGAACTTCATTTTGTTAGTTTTGGCCCATCTCTCTAATCTGTCAAGAACGTTTTGAATCCTGCTCCTGTCCTCTGGACTATTGGCTATCCCTCCCAATTTTCTTCTCTCCAAGCTGCAATAGAAGTGTGGGGACAGAGGAGAGAAAATATGTGGAAGAGAGAGGAAGAGTTGGGGAGAACTCTTTTCCATTTCATTCTTCTCCTTTAACTAACTGATACAACATCATAATAAATATATTGGTAAACATAATTTTCATCAAAATGAAATTGACCTTTTTGTGTGACAGAAAAATATGACATCTATGGGATCTTTGCTTTGGGGGTGTGTTTATGAATTAGGGGTGGAAAAGAAATTGTATGGAGAGATCCTGCCTAGCCATTTCGTCAGAGGTAACCAGTGATGCAGTGCAATGTTTTGTACACTGGGTTGTTGTAGGTTTTTCCGGGTTATATGGCCATGTTCTAGAGGCATTTTCTCCTGATGTTTTGCCTGCATCTATGGCAAGCATCCTCAGAGGTAGTGAGGTCTGTTGGAACTAGGAAAATGGGTTTATAATTGGTTCAACTCATTTCTCCGGAACCGGAGTCAACGCGTGGAGTACATGAATCAAGTCTCCGATAGATCCCCCCTCCTATGTGGGGTCCCCCAAAGTGCAATTCTCTCTCCTCTTCTCTTCAACATCTACGTTAGACCCCTTGCTAGTTTGGCTCAGGGTTTTGGCCTGGACTGCTACCAATATGCAGACGATACCCAACCCCTTCTGCGCCTGGAGCAACGTCAATTCCAGACAATTTCACCCTGTGTCTGGAAGCTCTGTCAAACTGGCTACGTGCTAGCAGACTGAAGGTGAACCCAGCGAAAAGATTCTCTGGCATGGCCGCCCGGCAGGTCTGACTCCTCCATTACCCACCTTCAATGGTGCCGCCCTATCTCCATCGACCACTGTTAAGAGCTTAGGTGTCATCCTGGATTCACAGCTGACAATGGAAGCTCAGGTCACTGCTCAGGTCATGCCTTTTTCCATCTATGACAAGCGAGGCAACTGGCACCCTACCTATCTGACAAGGCTCTGGCAACTGTCATCCATGCCACGGTCACGTCTAGGCTGGACTATTGCAACGCCCTGTATGTGGGCCTTCCGATGTCTACGACCCGAAAGCTTCGTATTATTCAGAATGTGGCAGCCAGGCTACTCACAAGAACGCCCATGAAATGCCATATAACACCAGTGCTGCAACATTTACATCGGCTTCCAACTGAGTACCGTGGCCTGTATAAGATGTTAGTTCTGACCTTTAAAACTCTTTACAGCCAGGGTCCATCGTACCTTAGGCACCGCCTCTCCTTCTCCCATCATTGGAGGTCGCAACGACCAGCCCAACGTGACTTACTCCATATACCGGGTCCTAGAGAAGTGCACTTGGAAAGGACCAGACGCAGGGCTTTTTCTATTTCTGCTCCTGCCTTGTGGAATTCCTTGCCGCCCTACATGAGAGCCATGTGTGACTTAGGGCCTTTTACTCTCACACTTAAGACCTGGCTTTTTACTAGAGCATTCGATCTCTGTTAATTTTTAATTTTTGTATGTATGTATTTTATCTTTTATAATTTAGCTGTAAATCACCTAGAGCATTCTCGGATGGAGGGCGATTAATAAGTTATTAAATGATGATGATGATGATGATGATGATGATGATATATCTGTGGAATGACCAGAGTGAGACAAAGGACTCTTGTCTGCTGGAGCTAGGCGTGAATGTTTCAACTGACCACCTTAATTAGTATTTGATGGCTTGGCAGTTGCTTTAAACCAAGATCGAAAAGAGGCATGCGTGTTGATACAAGCACTGGACAAACGTAATTAAATAGACCATAAAGAGAATTGGATCTCACAAGGTCCAATATTTTAGAAAGCCGCTTTTGAGTCCGGGGAAGAGGTTTATGGAAAATTCCTGTTCAGATAGCGCTAGTGCTTTCTGAGGTTGTTTGGTTTGTTTTTCCAGCAGTTTCCATGAAGCCAGCTTCTATTTAATAGGTTTTATTAAAACAATCATTTTAATATTAGGCTTGAACGCCATCCAACAAAAATTTTAAATCTCGTTAGGAAACCATTTTAAAGTAATTTCCTCATGACCTAGTAAACAGTCAAATGCACAAATCATAAATACATGCTGTACTGGAATGAGACCGTCAGTGAGATTCAAAGGGGAGCTGCTGGGTGCGGATTTAGGACTCAGCAATCTGCTTTCCTCCACATTTACCCAGACCCGGTCATTTTGAGAACCATTTTCCCCATCATCTGAGGGTAGAGCAGATTTCTCCCATTTCAGCCCTTCCCCTTTCTGTCTACCCTTCCTTCTCTACAGTAGTCTACATTTTCTTTCTTTGTCACACTTAGAAGCCTAGCTCAAATCTTGGTGTATGTGCCGTTGCGCCTGGGGGCTATAACTCATAACGAAGGAGGCATGGACATGGCATCCATCCCCAGGGGATTGATTCTTGCCCTCCTTTAGGAAACTGGAACTCTCAGAAACCCAAAACGCTGTAAATAACTCAAAATCAGTTTTATTGATCACAAAGAGTTATTTCTTTAAAGCAATGAGCTGGAAACTTCAGAAGGGTGAAGGAATATATACGTTACAGTCTCAGTTAGTCCTGGGTCCAAGGTGTTTGAAGCTGAGAAGCCTTTCCAAGTTTCCTCTTTCCTCAATGGCTGTGAATGCCGGAGCAAACCACCACCCCAGTTCAGATGGCCTATGTTTGAAGACTCAGGGTCTTCCTCTGGTGCCAAAAGAACCGGTTTAAAGGCACTTGAGACTTCCAACGTTGTTCAGGTTGGTCTGAATATGAAGGACAAGTCTCAAGGGTAAAAAAAAACCTCAGAACTGGTGCTGAGAGGTAATTTAAATCAGGGTCTTTTAGAGTCAAGTCTCTTACTCGTGTCCATCTGGTAGAAACTCTGATGGCAGAATGAAAAGAAAGGAAGCACTCCCCTCCTGCAGGAAGAGGTGGAGTACTGATTGACAGCTATAAGTAATCAATCCATCCAACTATACATAAGCAGGGTAAAAAGGCAGGATTAAGCATGATACAACAGTTTAAATCTTACAACTAACAGTTCTACACATAGGTGGCGCCACTCACGCTGTCACAGTGTATAAGAACTCTCTTACAGATGAATGCAGCCCCCTCCGGTACCATGACTTCATCCCATAGCAGCATCTGAATTGGTGATCAGATGGGAATTCAGCCTACTTTCTGCTCTAGCTGAGCAATGACTAAAGAAGCCTTTAACCCTCTGGGCACCTAGCAGTCATCATATGTCAGATGCTACTCCCAGTCTCCCTTATCTGAATTTCAGGTAAATACGTATCTCTGAAATACCTGATGTAAGGAACAATATTTCTATGATCAATGATGCTGATGATAATGATGATGATGATGATGATGATGATGATGATGATGATGATGATTCTGGCAGCCCAAGAACAAACCATTAGAACCAATGCCATCAAAGCCAGAATTGAAAAGTCCACAACAGATCCCAAATGTAGACTCTGCAAGGAAGCAGATGAAACAATAGATCACATCCTCAGCTGCTGCAAGAAGATAGCGCAGACAGACTACAAGCAGAGGCATAACACCGTTGCTCAGATGATCCATTGGAACTTGTGCCACAAATACCATCTGCCTGCAACAAAGAACTGGTGGGATCACAAGCCGGAAAAAGTTACAGAGAATGAACATGCCAAACTCCTCTGGGACTTCAGAATTCAGACAGAGTTCTGGAGCACAATACTCCTGACCTCACCATCATGTTAAAAAACATAGTATGGATCACTGATGTTGCAATCCCAGGTGACAGCAGGA
This sequence comes from Anolis sagrei, assembly GCF_037176765.1. Classification (NCBI taxonomy): domain Eukaryota; kingdom Metazoa; phylum Chordata; class Lepidosauria; order Squamata; family Anolidae; genus Anolis; species Anolis sagrei. Next base: position 123,299,072 of record NC_090024.1, on the reverse strand, counting down.
TTGCAGAGAAACAACGGGAAAAGCTGACACGATATGAGGATTTAAAGATCGAACTGCAAAGATTCTAGCACAAGCCAGTAAAGGTGGTCCCAGTGGTGATCGGCACACTGGGTGCAGTACCTAAAGACCTTGGCCTGCACTTAAACACAATTGGCGCTGACAAAATTACGATCTTCCGGCTGCAGAAGGCCACCTTACTGGAATCTGCATGCATTATTTGCCAATACATCACACAGTCCTAGACACTTGAGAAGTGTCCGATGTGTGATCCAATTGAACAGCCAGCAGAGTGTCTGCTGTGGACTCATCTTGTCGTGTTTCAAATAATAATAATAATAATAATAATAATAATAATAATAACAATAATAATAATAATAATAATAACTATTTTATACCCCATCAACCATCTCCCCTAGGGGACTCGGGGCGACTTATAAATTACAAAATTACAAGTAAAACACAACAGATTAACACCCCGTGATAATGCGGCATGTCTCATTAAGAGCCACATCCACTGTTTTAGCATGGTGAGATGTGTTCCACACTGGGCATGCATACTAAGCAGCAGAGTAGCATAGCGCAAGAGCAGATGTTTTTACTGTGTCTGGTTGTGATCCCCAGGTTGTGCCAGTCAGCTTTCGTATGATATTGTTTCTAGCGCCCACTTTTTGCTTGATATTCAGGCAGTGTTTCTTGTAGGTCAGAGCACGGTCCAGCGTAACTCCCAGGTATATGGGTGTGCTGCAATGCTCCAGTGGGATTCCTTCCCAAGTAATCCTCAGAGCTCTGGATGCTTGTCTGTTCTTAAGATGGAAAGCACATGCCTGTGTTTTAGATTTGTTAGGAACCAGCTGGTTTTCCCTGTAATAGGCAGTAAGAGAATCTAGAGCTTCGGAGAGCTTCTGTTCAACCATCTCAAAGCTCCCTGCTTGTGCCGTTGCGCCTGGGGGCTATAACTCTTAATGAGAGAGGCATGGACGTGGCATCTTTCCCCAGGGGATTGCTTCTTGCCCTCCTATAGGAAACTGGAACTCCCAAAGACCGAAACACAACAGATAACTCAAAATGGTATTTATTGTTCACAATGAGTTATCTTTCTCAGGCATAAGCTTGATGTTTCAACAGGGATAAAGGAAATATACTTTACAATCTCTGAAGTCCAAGGAGTTTGTAGCTGAGAAGCTTTTCCTGTTTCCTCTTTCCTCAATGGTTGTGAATGCCGGAGCAAACCACAACCCCAGTTCAAATGGCCTATGTTTGAAGACTCAGGATCTTCCTCTGGTGCCAAAAGAACTGGTTTGAAGGCGCTTGAGACTTCCAACGTCATTCAGGTTGGTCTCAACATGAAGTATAAGTCTCAAGGGTAAAAAACCTCAGAACTGGTGCTGAAAGGTAATTAAAACAGGATCTTTTAGAGTCAAGTCTCTTACTCGCGTCCATCTGGTAGAAACTCTGATGGCAGAATGAAAAGAAAGGAAGCACTCCCCTCCTCCAGGAAGAGGTGGAGCCAAACGGTACTGATTGACAACTATAAGTAACCAATCCATTCAACTATACATAAGCAGGGTAAAAAGGCAGGATTAAGCTTGAATTAAGCTGAATCCAGACAAGACAGAGGTCCTACTGGTCAGTCGTAAGGCCGAACAGGGTATAGGGTTACAGCCTGTGTTAGACGGGGTTACACTCCCCCTGAAGACGCAGGTTCACAGCTTGGGAGTGATCCTGGACTCATTGCTGAGCCTAGAACCCCAGGTCCTGGCGGTGGCTGGGAGAGCTTTTGCACAATTAAAACTTGTGCGCCAGCTGCGCCCGTACCTTGGGAAGTCAGATCTGGCCACGGTGGTCCACGCTCTTGTTACATCCTGATTGGATTACTGCAACGCACTCTACGTGGGGTTGCCTTTGAAGACTGCTCGGAAACTCCAACTAATCCAGCAAGAGGCAGCCAGATTGCTCACCAGAGCAGCATACAGGGAGCATACCACCCCCCTGTTGTGTCAGCTCCACTGGCTGTCGATCCAGTTCCGAGCACAATTCAAAGTGCTGGTTTTGACCTACAAAACCCTATACTGTTCCGGCCCAGTGTATTTGTCCAAACAGATCTCCCTTTACGTCCCATCTCGGGGTTTAAGATCTTCTGGGGAGGCCCTGCTCTCGACCCCGCCTCTATCTCAAGTGAGACTGGCGGGGACGAGGAGCAGGGCCTTCTCGGTGGTGGCCCCTCACCTGGGGAACTCACTCCCCGGGGAGATTAGATCAGCGACCTCCCTTTTGTCATTCAGAAAAAAAATGAAGACCTGGATATGGGACCAAGCTTTTGGACATTCTGGCAGCTAAAGGAAAGACCCGATGATGAGCAGGAATTGATGGAACGGAATGAGCATTCGGAACTCTGAACACTGAGCATGAGATTGCTTACTATTATATTATGTATTGATGTTTTTAATCTGTTAAATTGTTTAAATTGTTTTATTTATGTTTGTATAATTGACATAGGCATCGAATTGTGCCTTCGTTTGTAAGCCGCCCTGAGTCCCCCCTTGGGGGTGAGAAGGGTGGGGTAGAAGTAACTGAAATAAATAAATAAATAAATAAGCATGATACAACAGTTTAAATCTTGCAACTAACAGTCCTATACATAGGTGGCGCCACTCGCGCCGCCACACTGCTTGAGCAGTAAGGCATGAGGGCATGAACATGGGACATTCACAGATATATCAACTAGGGCTGGGCGGTTTCATTTCGTTAATTCGTAATTCGTTAAAAAATTCGTTAATTTTTCAATTACAAAACGATAACAAACCAGTCTGGAGCAATTTTTTTAAAAAACGAATTTTTAAATCGTTTCGTAAATGTTTTGTATTTTGTTACTGTATTCGTTTTGTTATCGTTTTGAGGTCGTTTCGTTATTATTTCCCCATGTCTGGGGCAAGTTTTATAGTTGTTTTTGGTTTTCTAAGGGTTTTTATAGTTGTTTTTGGTTTAATTAAGCTTCAGAAGTTCCCCCTGTCCCATTTGGAGGTTTTTTAGCGTATTGCGTGGTCGCGTCCGCCATTAACGAATCGATTCGTTATTGTTTCGGAAATCGATTCGTTATTGTTTTGTAATTTTTTTCACATTTACGAAATTTCGTAAATATCGAACTTTTTTAAAGGAAAATTTTGTAATTATTTTAAATAATGAAAGGCAAAAAAACCCCAAAAAACGAATCGATTTTAGAAACAAATTTTTCCGTTGTTACCCAGGCCTAATATCAACCCCACTTTCCTAGTTTCCAACAGACCTCACAACCTCTGAGGATGCCTGTCATAGATGTAGGCAAAACATCAGGAGATAACATTTTTTGAAAACTCACACCAACCCAATGATTCTGGCCATGAAAGCCTATTAAAAGGCATGAACACTGCCTGGTATTTTTAATTCTTCTTGTCTTTCAGTGTTAAGTCATCCCTCCTAGTGACACTTCTGCCACCAGGAAACAAGTTGTCCAGGAATACTTGGCTGCTCTAAATGAGTTCAATCCCCAGGGCCAGATCAACTACACCCCAGAGTACTGAAGGAACTAGCGGAAGTCATTTCAGAACCATTGGCAATCATCTTTGAGAGTTCTTGGAGAACGGGAGAAGTTCCAGCAGATTGGAGGAGGGCCAATGTGGTCCCAATCTTCAAGAAGGGAAAAAAGGATGACCCAAACAACTACCGTCCGGTCAGCCTCACGTCGGTACCAGGCAAGATTCTGGAAAAGATTGTTAAGGAATCGGTCTGCAAACACTTAGAAACAAATGCGGTCATCGCTAATAGTCAACATGGATTTATCAAAAACAAGTCATGCTAGACTAAACTGATCTCTTTTTTCGATAGAGTTACAAGCTGGGTAGATGTGGGGAATGCCGTGGATGTAGCGTACCTGGATTTCAGTAAGGCCTTCGACAAGGCCCCCCATGACCTTCTGGCAAGGAAACTAGTCCAATGTGGGCTAGGCAAAACTACGGTGAGGTGGATCAGTAGTTGGTTACATGGACACTAAAGAGGCTCACTAATGCTTCCTCTTCATCCTGGAAAGAAGTGATGAGCGGAGTGCTGCAGGGTTCTGTCCTGGGCCCAGTCCTGTTCAACATCTTTATTAATGACTTAGATAAAGGGTTAGAAGGCAGGATCATCAAGTTTGCAGATGACACCAAATTGGGATAGCCAATACTCCAGAGGACAGGAGCAGAATTCAAAACGATCTTGACAGTTTGAAGAGATGGGCCAAAACTACCAAAATGAAGTTCAACAAATGCAAGATACTCCACTTTGGCAAGAAAAACAAAATGCAAAGATACAGAATGGGGGACAATGCCTGGCTCGAGAACAGTACGTGTGAAAAAGATCTTGGAGTCCTCATGGACAACATGTTAAACATGAGCCAACAATGTGATGTAGCGGCAAAAAAAAGCCAATGGGATTTTGGCCTGCATCAATAGGAGCATAGTGTCTAGATCTAGGGAAGTCTATTCTGCTTTGGTTAGACCACACCTGGAATATTGTGTCCAATTCTGGGCACCACAATTCAAGAGAGATTTTGACCAGCTGGAATGCGTCCAGAGGAAGGAGACTAAAATGATCCAGGGTCTGGAGAACAAGCCCTATGAGGAGCGGCTTAAGGAGCTGGGCATGTTTAGCCTGAAGAAGACAAGGCTGAGAGGAGATATGATAGCCATGTATAAATATGTGAGAGGAAGCCACAGGGAGGAGGGAGCAAGCTTGTTTTCTGCTTCCCTGGAGACTAGGACGCAAAACAATGGCTTCAAACTACAAGAAAGGAGATTCCATCTGAACATGAGGAAGAACTTCCTGACTGTGAGAGCCGTTCAGCAGTGGAACTCTCTGCCCCGGAGTGTGGTGGAGGCTCCTTCTTTGGAAGCTTTTAAGCAGAGGCTGGATGGCCATCTGTCAGGGGTGATTTGAATGCAATATTCCTGCTTCTTGGCCGGGGGTTGGACTGGATGGCCCATGAGGTCTCTTCCAACTCCTTGATTCTATGATTCTGAATTCTGAGCTGTGTACTCTTGAGCACTGCAGCAGGACCGATCCCTAAAGCCACTAAAGAGCTTCCTCCTGGCTTCTGTCTTTGCATACTGGTCGCTCAGGGATCCTGCAGTTTCCAAACACAGAAACACCAGATTCTTTATAGCCCTGCCTCCCCCAGATAGCAGAGGCCGTGCAGACAGATGACAAACCGAAATGCTAAAAAATATGCTCTGCCCTTTGAGTGTGTTTCACTTTGATAATTATTCTTTGGGAAGCAGAGTCACCAAACTTCATGGGGATCGGTCTATTGATGTATGGCAATGAAGTGAAAATAGAACAGAGAGACTGTATTGTAAAGATGGAGACTGATGAGCTGTTGAGCATAATATTGGCCTCCCCCTGCAGCTTTCAGACAGATTGTTGTTGTTGCCGCTGCTGTCAATACATCAGTGTCTGAAATGCAACCTTCCTGGAAGGAAAATAAGTGAGCTTATTGTGAAATCTCTGAAAGGTTGTCTATTGGAGGTTGTACCGCCAGAGAACAAAAGAATATGAAAGGCATACTCTGCTGGAATTCTGCAAGCCACAATCCCTTTCTAAGTGAAAAACAAATGGGATGTGCAGATGTCATAGGCAGAGTGGCTAGAAAAAAAACAATTAATATCTGTTAGAGAGGAAAATAATGGTGCCAAAATTCAACCTGAAGAACATATTTGTATTATTTAAAGTTAATGACAAAAAATTGCACTCTTAAGCCTATTTGACCAGTAGACAAAAGAACAATGAAGTCAGGGATATTATGTGGGAAGAATGCAAAATAACACTCTGCAGGAAAAAAATAAAATAAGGAAAAGCCTCTCTGGGTAACAGATGAAACCTTTAAAGCAGTGTCTAGATTTCTGATTTTTTTTTCAGATTTTGGAACACCTATATTTGCATATACATGAAGTGACTGGACTGACCTTGAGGGAGCTGGGGGTGGTGACGGCCGACAGGGAGCTCTGGCGTAGGCTGGTCCATGAGGTCACGAAGAGTCGGAGACGACTGAACGAATGAACAACAACATATAATGAGATATTATGAGAATGGGACCTTTATTGTAAACATGGAATTCATTTATGTTCCATATATACACCTTTGTTGTTGTTGTTCATTCGTTTAGTCGTTTCCGACTCTTTGTGACCTCATGAACCAGCCCACGCCAGAGCTCCCTGTCAGCCGTCACCACCCCCAGCGCCTTCAAGGTCAATCCAGTCACTTCAAGAATGCCATCCATCCATCTTGCCCTTGGTCGGCCCCTCTTCCTTTTTCCTTCCATTTTCCCCAGCATCATTGTCTCCTCTAAGCTTTCCTTTCTTCTCATGGTATGACCAAAGTACTTCATTTTTTGGTTGTTGTAGGATTTTTCAGGTTATATAGCCATGTTCTAGAGGCATTTTTTCCTGACATTTCGCCTGCATCTATGGCCAGCATCCTCAAAGGTAGTGAGGTCTATTGGAACTAGGAAAGTGGGTTTATATATCTGTGGAATGACCATTGGGGCAAAGAACTCTTGTCTGCTGGAGCTAGGTGTGAATGTTTCAACCGACCACCTTGATTAGCATTTGATGGCCTGGAAGTGCCTGGGGCAATCTTTTGTTGAGAGGTGAGTCTACCGTATACCATGCAGCTCATACCATGCAAGCTTTTTTGTTGATTTCCAGGGCCAGAGAAGCAGATGGCGGGAACAGAAGAACGGCCTGCCTCAGGGGAGCGTGCTTGCTCCATCCATGTTCAACATCTACACAAATGACTAGCCACTGCCAGAAGGGACAGAGAGTTTCATCTATGCTGATGATCGTGCCATTACTGCTCGAGCAGGGAGCTTTGAGATGGTTGAACAGAAGCTCTCTGAAGCTCTAGGTGCTCTTACTGCCTATTACAGGGAAAACCAACTGATCCCTAATCCATCTAAAACACAGACATGCGCCTTTCACCTTAAGAACAGACAAGCATCCCAAGCTCTGAGGATTACCTGGGAAGGAATCCCACTGGAGCATTGCAACACACCCAAATACCTGGGAGTCACACTGCTTAGCCGGTATTGCACCACCTGACATCCGCCGGGAAGTAGCAGCCAATAGTGAAAGGACCAAGGCAGTGACATCTCCAGCTCATCCCGTTTGGGTATCAGCCAGCACGTCAACAACTTAAATCAAGACATAGTTTTCTTAGATCTACAGGACACTCGCTGGAACACCCCAGCAAGCGAGAGTCCAAAAGTGGCAGGCCCAAACCCAGCACCTCAATTCATGGCTGATACCAGATGAGAGACTCCCCCCTAGGCACTCAGAAGACTGGGCGACTTGGAAGGCGCTGAACAGACTGCGCTCTGGTACCACGAGATGCAGAGCCAATCTTAAGAAATGGGGCTACAGGGTGGAATCCTCGGCATGCGAGTGTGGCGAAGAGCAAACCACTGACCACCTGCTGCAATGCACCCTGAGCCCTGCCACATGCACAATGGAGGACCTTCTTGCGGCAACCCCAGAGGCACTCCAAGTGGCCAGATACTGGTCAAAGGGCATTTAACCAAATACCAAATTTGCAAAATCTGTGTGTTTTTTTTCCTTTTTCTTTTTAATCTGTGTGTTTGTTTTGCTCTGTTAGAATTGTGATACAATGGTTGCTGATGACACGATAAATAAAACCATGCAGCTGTGGAGAAGTCTACATAGGGACCACCAAACGCAGCATTGCCCAAACACGAATCAAGAAACATGAAAAGCACTGCAGACTACTTCAACCAGAAAAGTCAGCCATAGCAGAGCACCTGATGAACCAACCTGGGCACAGCATATTATTTGAGAACACAGAAATGTTGGATCACTCCAACAACCACCATGTCAGACTACACAGAGAAGCCATTGAACTACACAAGCATGTGGAAAATTTCAACAGAAAGGAGGAAACCATGAAAATGAACAAAATCTGGTTCCCAGTATTAAAAAACTCTAAAAAATTGAACAGCACAACAACAGAGAGGAAACAAACAAGGACATCTAATCACCTCTCAACAAAAGATTGCTCCAGGCACTGCCAGGCAATCAAATGCTAATCAAGGTGGTCAGTTGAAACATTCATACCTAGCTCCAGCAGACAAAAGTCCTTTGTCCCACCGTGGTCATTCCACAGATATATAAACCCTTTTTCCTAGTTCCAACAGACCCCACTACCTCTGAGGATGTTTGCCATAGATGCAGGCGAAACGTCAGGAGAAATGCCTCTAGAACATGGCCATATAGCCTGAAAAAACCTACAACAAACCAGTGATTCCGGCCATGAAAGCCTTCGACAATACAAGTTCTTCCAAATATTCAGGTGGAATCTCCTTTCCTGAAAGTTGAACCCATTGCTCCGAGACCTAGGCTCCAGGGCTATAGGGGGGGAAAGCCTGTTTCCTCTTCCTTATGACAGTCTTTCAGATATTTAAACATGATCATATTTCCTCTCAACTTTCTCTTCTGCAGGCTAAACATATCCAGCTCTTTAAGTCACTTCTCATAGAGCATGGTTTCCAGACTTTTGATCATTTTAGTCCTCCTCCTCTGGACCGTTTGTCTGTTCCTTGTAGCCAACCCCAGTTAGCAACCTGGCAGAAGTTCTTTGGACCAGCTGAAGTTTCCAAACACTCTTTGAAGGCACCCCCATGTAGAGTGCATTACAGTAATCCAAACAGATGTTAAAAAGGCATGTACCATTGTTCCGTCTTCCAGGAGCTTGGTTTGTATTGTCCCTTAGTTGCATAAAATAGCATCCCTTTGCATTTTCCCCAGGGTTGCTACAATTTCAGCAGCACCCTGAAAGTTAAACATCAACAGAGGCTGGAAGCCGGCCTGCAAGCCTTTTGAGTTATTGGTTTAAAAGGGTATCCTTTTGGTCTAGGGACGGCCCTTTTTCCTGGGGATGAGATCTCCATTTTGGAAAGGCTCTCCTGCCTTCTTTAGTATAGAAAAAGCCTCAGATGTGCTGGTGGCCAAGCTAGGCAGCTCGGACAAGCCATTGTGAGTACAGTTAAGATTTAGGTTACCCTCTCGCCTTTGAAACTGGTGCTGAGCTCAGATAGAGAAAGACCTGCTCTTTCTAAAGAACAGTAGTGTTGCAATCCAGAGCAGGGAACGAGGCCCTAAGATAACTATCCACCACACTTGGCTGTGAAAAACAATCCTTTTTTATTGAAGAAAAATGGTTACAAAATAAAGGAAAAATGCAAGTCAAAAGCCACAGCAAAATCAGCAAACATGAATTTAAATGGACAAAGCAAAACCAAAAGCCTCTCTGGGAAATACTTGAATCTGTTAGCAATCCACTAACCGTACTTGATATCCTAGAAATCTTTCCAAACTATGGCCAGGGAACCGGGAGAACTGCCAAGGTCTTCATCAATTCTGAAACGATGCCTGAACTGAGGCAATCAGCCTGGCGTATTGCAATTAAAACTCAAGAATCGGTTCCGTGAACCGCCCTTCTGTTTTGAAGCCAATGTTTTTAATTCTTGAATTCGGGAGGATCGACGCAAACTGAGTGATTTACTTCTGTCTTCCCAAATTTGGCCCCTTCTGTTGTCATTACAGTTAACAGGTGCAGAAGGGAGGGAAAGTTCAAGGTCTCCCTCTGCAACATTCTCATGAACACTGGTACTTTCATTTTCCAAATCTACAGAAGTTCCTTCCTCACTAATTTCGGGAACATTGGCATTTTCCAAACCTACAGCAGTTTCTTCCTCACTAATTTCAGGAGCAATGGCATCAAAAGGTACATTTCCACTAGCATCAGTAAATATACTTTCATTAGCATCAGGAGGAACAAACAGAGAATCAGGTTCAAGTTCAAACTCAGGCTGAACACCAACAAGTAGCTCAGTGCTGGGGCAGCGAATATCTCAGGATTTCTCTGCCATTGAGAGAGGCTCTATTACTTCATCTCCAAAACTAATCTTGAGCTTAGATAGGGCAAGACCTGTGTGCTGGTACCAGAAGCTCCCACTTTATTTGCCTTGTATTAAGTGTTTGCTTGCAGCCCAAGGCTTGGGATTTTGCAGAAGGGTGGCTTCCTGTTAAAGTTTGCAGTTATAGGGCAGGCCACCTGTCCATCATCATTAGGTTCCTTAGTTCCACCCCCTTTTGGGTTTTCAGAAGAGAAGGGAGCCGTTTTTAGTCAGTCACACACAAGGAAGCTAGTCTATAGGATGCAGACAGCTCGTCCCGTAGGAAAAGCTTCATTCCTCAGAATCATCCGGGGATCATCCGGGAATGATCTGAGGATCATCCAGGGAAATAGGAACAGAAGGAAAAGATCCCAAAGGCTCTGGCTGAGAGCTCACAGCTTCTCAGCCTCACAGCACCAGAGGGGAAAACAGCCCTGAAGTTCCCACAGGACATCATTACAGAACCACTGAATTCCAGCTGAAGTATGATCAAGCCTTGGCTGGTAGGTTTACTCGATGCCCAGAAGCAGTTGGGATCGGTAGTAAGACCCAGACCAGCGAGGCCCAGATAATAGACAGCCTGGGAGAGATTATAAAGGGTTCTTCCTCATACTGAGAAAGTACAGTTAATCCAAGTCTCTTAAAGACTAGAACAAGAAAACATTGAAGTGTTGTTTGAAGATTTGTTATTTGTTCCTTAATAAATACTTTGTTGTACCATTAAAGACTGTAAAGACCATCATTTCAGGAAATCCCTAAGAATCTCTCTTTGAGGCACCCCGGCTTCCCACTGAGTTTAAAGTATATGTCAGTGGTTCTCAACCTGGGGTCCCCAGATGTTTTTGGCCTACAACTCCCAGAAATCCCAGCCAGTTTACCAACTGTTAGGATTTCTGGGAGTTGAAGGCCAAAAACATCTGGGGACACCAAGTTGAGAACCACTGGTATACGTCCTATAGAATAAAGACAATTTGTACAGATCCAGTGTGCGACAACCTGCTCTTTCTGAAAGATAACAGCTCAGGGTTAGGGTAAAAGATCCCAGGATTTTTCTACCGTTGGGGAAAAGTTAACTCGGTAACTGAAGGAAAAAAGAAAGAAATAACATCTATATGGTTTCCCAAATTGACTGTTTGTGTTTGTAACTTCATCAAGCTGTGTCAAGTCTGTCAAGGACTTTGAAAAATAAATGTTCTGTTGCTGTTCAAATCTGGACTGGCCTCAGTTGCTGAGTATCTTGAGCTTCTAAGAAAGGCACCCACGGCTCACCCAGATAAAGAGAGAAGCACATCTTAGTTTTAACTTTATAGTGTCTGGGTGTGATGGCACAACTATCATAGCCAAGTCCTGCACCTCAAGGAACCAGCACAGCTGACACACAAGTTTTAAAAATACAAAGGTGCTCCTGACCACCGCAGAAAACTTGGCCTCCAGGTTCAATGCTAGGTCTAGGATCTAAGTCTTTGGGGGGAGTGTAATCCCATCCAGCACAGGCTGAATCTTTCTTCTCTGATCTGCCTTCCAACTCTGTCTTGTGTTGACATTGCACTATTCTAGGTGCAGCTCTGTTTTGTATTATCACTGCACTATTCTATTAGGACCTCATCCCAAAGAGCTATGGATCAGGGTTTAACAGGGCCTTCCCAGAAGATCTTAAACTCCAAGGTGGGACATAGAAGGAGATACGTTCGGACAGGTATGCTGGACCGGAGCCGTATAGGTTTTTATAGGTCAAACCCAGCAATTCGAATTGTGCTCGGAATTGGATCGGTAGCCAGTGGAGCTGACATAACAGGGGGCTGTATGATGCTCCAGTAAGAAATCTAGCTGCTGACCATTGGACTAATTGAAGTTTCCGAACAGTCTTCAAAGGCAACCCCATGTAGAGTGCATTGCAGTAATCTATTTGGTATGTGACAAGAGTGTGGACCAACCTTCTTTGGTCCCTTAGTCAAAGTAGACAATTTGTTTAGCATGTGTTAATTGCAGGGAATACACATATTCCTTAATATTTAATCAGACCTTCCAGAGCAGTGGTTCTCAACCTTCCTAATGCCGTGACCCCTTAATACAGTTCCTCATGTTGTGGCGACCCCCAGACATAAAATTATTTTTGTTGTTACTTCATAACTGTAATTTTGCTACCGTTATTAATTGTAATGTAAATATCAAATATCCAGGATGTATTTTCATTCACTAGACCAAATTCGGCACAAATACCCAATACGCCCAAATTGGAATACTGGTGGGGTTTGGGGAGGAGTTGATTTTGTCATTTGGGAGTTGTAGTTGCTGGGATTTATAGCTCACCTACAATCAAAGAACATTCTGAACTCCACCAATGATGGAACTGAACCATACTTGGCACGCAGAACTTCCATGACCAACAGAAATTACTGAAAGGGTTTGGTGGGCATTGTCCTTAAGTTTGGGAGTTGTAGTTCACCTACATCCAGAGAGCTCTGTGGACTAAAACAATGACGGATCTGGACCAAACTTGGCATGAATACTCAATATGCCCAAATGTGAATACTGGTGGAGTTTGGGGGAAATAGACTTTGACATGTTGGGAGTTGTAGTTGCTGGGATTTATAGTTCACCTACAATCAAAGAGCATTCTGAACCTCACCAATGATAGAATTGAGCCAAACTTCCCACACAGAACCCCCATGCTCAACAGAAAATACTGTATTTTCTGATGGTCTTCGGCGACCCCTCTGACACCCTCTCGCGACCCCCATAGGGGTCCCGACCCCCAGGTTGAGAAACACTGTTCCAGAGAGAGATTTTAACTTTTTATTGGAGCTGTTCTCTACACAAACCTGGGAAACTGGCAAGACAGTGGTATAATATGAAAAAGGGAAAGGCCTTCTCAGGAAGTCCACAGACTGGAACTCCAAGAAGTCCCCATTTGCGTTCAGCTTCCCCACCCTGTGTTCTTTAATGGACCCATAAACTCTCTGGAGTCATAAAAAGCTGGGCTCTAATGTATGACAACTGGGGGACTGCTCACCTTTTTTCCCCCTTCATCTCATGAACAGCTTTACAGTGTTCCCTCACTACTTCGCGGTTCACTTTTAGCGGACTCGCTGCTTTGCAGTTTAAAAAAAATTAAAATATATATTGCGGTATTTTCTCTGTTTCACGGGTTTTTGCCGCCACCGCTCTCCGAGGCGCTTTCCCCCCTCAGTCTTCCCTCCCTCCAGCCTTGAAGGGCCTTTCCTTCTTTTCCTTCACTTTATTTTAAGTTTATAAAGACTTAAAATAGTGTATAACTAATAAAATAATGTATAAATATTAAAATAAATATAGCGTTCCTACATTGTGGTTTTTCACTTATTTCACCACCACCGCCTCCTCCTGAGAAAAATGTATAATATCACAAAAGACTACCACCTCACCCGCCTCATAGAAAACCTGCTACAAAACAGGAGCTTTTTTGTTGAGTTCCAGGGCAAGAGAAGCAGATGGCGGAAACAAAAGAACGGCCTGCCTCGGGGAAGCATGCTTGCTCCATCAATGTTCAACATTTACACAAATCACCAGCCACTGCCAGAAGGGACAGAGAGTTTCATCTATGTTGATGGAGCCCCCGGTGGTGCAGTGGGTTAAACCCCTGTGCCGGCAGGACTGAAGACCGACAGGTCGCAGGTTCGAATCCGGGGAGAGGCGGATGAGCTCCTCTATCAGCTCCAGCTCCTCATGAGGAGACATGAGAGAAGCCTCCCACAAGGATGATAAAAACATCAAATCATCCGGGCGTCCCCTGGGCAACGACCTTGCAGACGGCCAATTCTCTCACACCAGAAGCGACTTGCAGTTTCTCAGGTCGCTCCTCACACAACAAAAAAAAATCTATGCTGATAATCGTGCCATTACCGCTCAAGCAGGGAGCTTTGAGATGGTTGAACAGAAGCTCTAGGTGCTTTTACTGCCTATTACAGGGAAAACCAGCTGATCCCTAATCTATCTAAAACGCAGACATGTGCTTTCCATCCTAAGAACAGACAAGCATCCCGAGCTCTGACGATTACCTGGGAAGGAATCCCACTGGAGCATTGCAGCGCATCCAAATACCTGGGAGTCACTCTGGACCGTGCTCTGACCTACAAGAAGCACTGCCTGAATATCAAGCAAAAAGTGGGTGCTAGAAACAATTTCATACGAAAGTTGACTGGCACAACCTGGGGATCACAACCAGACACAGTGACGACATCTGCCCTTGCGCTATGCTACTCTGCTGCTGAGTATGCATGCCCGGTGTGGAACACATCTCACCACACTAAAACAGTAGATGTGGCTCTTAAGGAGACATGCCACATTATCTCAGGGTGTCTGCGCCCTACACCACTGGAGAAATTACACTGTTTAGCCAGTATTGCACCACCTGACATCTGCCGGGAAGTAGCAACCAATAGTGAAAGGACCAAGGTAGTGACATCTCCAGCTCATCCCCAACACGTCAATGACTTAAATCAACTTATGTTGTTGTTTTCCTTGTCCTAGTTTCCTGTTAACAGTTACTTGTTTGTTTTCTGCTTCTCATCACAACTCCTTGTTAGCGTGGGGCATGGGCCCTAGATCTGGTTTGGTATCCCCCCTAGCGGAAAGGGGGGATGCCCGGTGGTCCCAGGGGTGCCGAGTCGCGTTTGCCCGGTATTGTGCCGGCGGCACCCTGGTGTGTGCGGGATCGGGCAGTATTGGGCTGCCCGATCGTAATCCAGGACCCATGCTTGGCTGCCAACCCTTGTTCCTGTTATCAATAAATGAGTTGTGGCCATTCTTCATCCCAACAACATGTGTGTGCGTACTTCTTGAGTTGGCTGTGGGAGGTGCATCGCACTTGCACATGCAACAGAATTGGGCCAAACCTCCCACACTGAACCCTCATGACCACCAGAGTGGGCCACAGCAACCCGTGGCAGGGGGTGGCTAGTAATAAATAAATAAACATCCTTCCGTTGGCTTGCGTTTTCTCTGCTTTATTTGCAAGCTTCCTCTCGGTCCCTCGGAGAAGTCATATTGATTCTTGCAACCACTTCCCCTCTCATTTCAAGTTAAAAGAAGAAGCCGACGCCAAGCCTATAATGGAGCACTAATCGCAGCTGTTTATCACAGCAGCCCGACGAGTCTGAATGTCAAACACCAAAATAACAAACAGCAAGCAACCTTCTTTCCAAAAAAAATACAAACAAAACAATTAATGCAAGGAAGGCCACATCGAGATTGGCAGAACCCATTATAACTATTCTTCTATTTGTTAGTATAGTTAGTATCATCATGAAAATCATTCATCTCACTGCAACAAATGCCCCCCACAAAAGCCGTATAGTTTGAGAGCCTTTCATCCCAGAATATCAAGGCAGAAAATCTTACTTTGAATTGGGTTATCAGAGTCCACATTCCGATAATGTGGGATTTTCTGCCTTGGTATCCTGGAATAAAGGGCTATGTGGAAGGGCCTTGAGTTTGTGCTGGCTGTCAGCTCGGAAGAAGTGTGATATGTAGGAAGGAGAGCAGCACTGTCTTGTTTGGAAGCAAGTCTCTTTCCCTTTTTGTTCAGTCATGCTGGAGAGGTCAACATATCCAGTGGAATGCATAAAGATGATATTTACGGAGGTGACAACTGAGGAAGGATCATGAAGCCCCTGCTTCCCACTCCGCTGCTAACACCCCGAGGAGGTTATATCTGGTCAGAGAGTTGCAGTGCCTGTCACATCACCACAAAGGTGCTAGACATATTCCTTGACCTAACCACAAATACCCAACCCTTACCTGTCTCTTTGTGGTCCGCACAGCCACGTCGACTTGGGTTTGGCTGGTGCTGGAGGGGCACGGCTCACTGAGGCCCTGCTGAACCACAGAATCTGTGGCCTCCTGGTACATCGGAGAGCTTGAAGGGGAGCCAGCCTGACCACGGTCTTCGGTCTACAGTAGCATGCTGCCGAGCCAGGCTTCTTAGCTCTGCAGCTCATGAAAAGAAGAAAAGGAAGGAGGAGGGAATGAACGAGAGAGAGAGAGAGAGAGACCAAGGAGAAGCGACCGAGTGAGGATGCTCCCTCAGATGTGTGTGCACAGAGAATTGAAATGCACAAAGGACAGGGCAAGATTGCACAGGCTCACAGCCTGCTTGCTCTCATTATTCCAGCACACTGACTTTTGCCCGAGGCTCCCTCCCTCAAATTCAGCTGTTTCAAATGTAAAATGGTAAGAAGCCAGGTGGGGGGGCTGGGGGGGGGAAGGTTGATCCCACTGGGGATCGCTGGATTATAAGAACTGTGGAAGGGAAAGGCTGAGCTGACGTTCTGTTTGCTGGGATTTGTTTTTGGCTTCACCACAAAAGCAAAAGACTAACCGAGCAAACAGAAGTGATTCATATTTCTAGATGGATTTACTCGTGACTATTGGGTTACCTTTTAGTGGGTGGAAGGATGCCTTATTCCTTCTGAGGAGTGTAAGAGGACATTAATTCAAGATATCTTGGGGTCCAGAGGAGCGCATGCAATTAGGAGCAACTGTGGGTACATTATATTGTCGAAGGCTTTCGTGGCCGGAATCACTGGGTTGTTGTAGGTTTTTTCGGGCCGTATGGCCATGGTCTAGAGCAGGGGTCCTCAAACTAAGGCCCGGGGGCCGGATGTGGCCCTCCAAGGTCATTTACCTGGCCCTCGCTCAGGGTCAACCTAAGTCTGAGATGACTTGAAAGCACACAACAACTACTACTACTACTACTACTACTACTACAATCCTATCTCAACAGTCAAACAGTGGCAAGGAAACTAGTCCAATGTGGGCTAGGCAAAACTACGGTGAGGTGGATCTGTAATTGGTTAAATGGACGAACCCAGAGGGTGCTCACCAATGCTTCCTCTTCATCTTGGAAAGAAGTGACGAGCGGAGTGCTGCAGGTCTCCGTCCTGGGCCCGGTCCTGTTCAACACCTTTATTAATGACTTAGATGAAGAGTTAGAAGGCAGGATCATCAAGTTTGCAGACGACACCAAATTGGGAGGGATAGCCAATACTCCAGAGAACAGGAGCAGGATTCAAAATGATCTTGACAGATTAGAGAGATGGGCCAAAACTAACAAAATGAAGTTCAACAGTGACAAATGCAAGATACTCCACTTTGGCAGGAAAAACGAAATGCAAAGATACAGAATGGGGGACAATGCCTGGCTCGAGAGCAGTACGTGTGAAAAAGATCTTGGAGTCCTCGTGGACAACAAGTTAAACATGAGCCAACAATGTGATGTGGCGGCAAAAAAAGCCAATGGGATTTTGGCCTGCATCAATAGGAGCATAGTGTCTAGATGTAGGGAAGTCATGCTAGGCCTCTATTCTGCTCTGGTTAGACCACACCTGGAATATTGTGTGCAATTCTGGGCACCACAATTCAAGAGAGATATCGACAAGCTGGAATGTGTCCAGAGGAGAGCGACTAAAATGATAAAAAGCCTGGAGAACAAGCCCTATGAGGAGCGGCTTAAGGAGCTGGGCATGTTTAGCCTGAAGAAGAGAAGGCTGAGAGGGGATATGATAGCCATGTATAAATATGTGAGAGGAAGCCACAGGGAGGAGGGAGCAAGCTTGTTTTCTGCTTCCCTGGAGACTAGGACGCGGAACAATGGCTTCAAACTACAAGAGAGGAGATTCCATCTGAACTTCCTGACTGTGAGAGCTGTTCCGCAGTGGAACTCTCTGCCTCAGAGTGTGGTGGAGGCTCCTTCTTTGGAAGCTTTTAAACAGAGGCTGGATGGCCATCTGTCAGGGGTGATTTGAATGCAATATTCCTGCTTCTTGGCAGGGGGTTGGACTGGATGGCCCATGAGGTCTCTTCCAACTCTTTGATTCTATGATTCTATGAAATGCAGGCCCACACTTCCCACTATTAAAAGGCATATAACAAGTACACACCAGGCCACACGAAGAAAACAAAGGTTAAAATTGATTAGTTGGGTCAAACTGCATTAATTCTACTGTGTAGAGAGACAGTGACAGATTTGCCCTTGTGCTTATGCTCAGGGCCCCGTTGGTCATCTTCCTGCCACCCCCACCCCTCAAATTGTATAGAATGCATATTGTTTATTTGGTGCAATTCTTAATGTGAAGGTGTCCTGTTTGGGAGCGATTCCAGACATAATGATTGAAAGGTTGTATTGTTGAATGGTTTCATGGCCAGAATCACTGGGTTGCTGTGAGTTTTCTGAGCTGTATTGCCATGTTCCAGAAGCATTCTCTCCTGATGTTTCGCCCACATCTATGACAGGCATCCTCAGAGGTTGTGAGGTCTTCACAACATTTACAGGATAGAAGCCTGTGCCACCTGAGGCAAGTTTAGACAACACATTAAGCCTGTGGTGTTGTTTTTTGTTGTTGTTGTTGTTGTTGTTAAGAGCAGTGAGCCCATTCATTTCTGTTTTCAGTGGTTGAATCGCAGATCCCAGAATGTCTCATCAATTCCCATATTAGTTAATGCTGCTGGCATAATACTAATAAGTTTATAGTTGTTAAAATTGTTCTTCATTTTAATTATTGTATTGTTTTTAAGTGTCTTTTGCACTACAAATAAGATATGTACAGTGTGCATAGGAATTCATTCATTTTTTTCCAAATTATAATCTGGCCCTCCAACAGTTTGAGGGACTGTGACCTGGCCCTCTGTTTAAAAAGTTTGAGGACCCCTGGTCTAGAGGCATTCTCTCCTGACGTTTCGCCTGCATCTAGATGTCCTAGTCATCCACAAACCAGATCAACAATTGGGTCACACTGTTTACAGAAAACCCACCCACACAGATAGATATCTAGATAAAAACTCCAACCATCACCCAAGTCAAAAAAGAAGCACCATTAAAGCCTTGGCAGACGGTGCAAAAAGAATCTGCGAACCCCTCCTCATCCAAGATGAACTGAACCACCTCAACTGGGCTCTCCAGGCCAATGGATACTCCACCTCAGACATCAGAAGAGCTGCAAGACCGAGAACAAGCCATGAGAGTAAAGATGAAGATCCACCCAGAGGAAAAGGGTTCCTGCCATACATCAAGGGAACCACTGACCGCATAGGGAAGCTGATGAGGAAACACAACATACAAACAATCTACAAACCCACCAAGAAAATCCAACAAATGCTACGTTCAGCAAAGGACAAGAGGGATCCTCTCACTTCTGCAGGAGTCTACCGGATATCATGCAGCTGTGGATAAGTCTACATAGGGACCACCAAACGCAGCATTGCCCAAACACGAATCAAGGAACATGAAAGGCACTGCAGACTACTTCAACCAGAGAAGTTAGTCATAGCAGAGCACCTGATGAACCAACCTGGACACAGCATATTGTTTGAGAACACAGAAATGCTGGACCACTCTCACAACCACCATGTCAGACTACACAGAGAAGCCATTGAAATCCACAAGCATGTGGACAATTTCAACAGAAAGGTAGAGACCATGAAAATGAACAAAATCTGGCTACCAGTATTTAAAAACTCTAAAATTGCAACAGCACAACAGAGAGGAAACAAACAAGGACATCTAATCATCTCTCAACAAAAGTTTGCTCCAGGCACAGTCAGCCCATTGTATGCTAATCAAGGTGGTCAGTTGAAACATTCACACCTAGCTCCAGCAGACAAGAGTCCTTTGTTCACATTTGGGCATATTGAGTATTCATGTAGAGTTTGGTCCAGATCCATCATAGTTTGTGTCCACAGTGATCTCTGGATGTAGGTGAACTACAACTCCAAAACCAAAGGACACTGTCCACCAAACCCTTCCAGTATTTTCTGTTGGTCATGGGAGAACTGTGTGCCAAGTTTGGTTCCATTCCCTCGTTGGTGGGGTTCAGAATGCTATTTGATTGTAGGTGAACTATCAATCCCAGCAACTATAACTCCCAAATGACAAAATCATTTTTTTGAGTGAAGGACATACATTGGATTGTTAGGTGTCTTGTGTCCAAATTTGGTGTCAATTCATCCAGTGGTTTTTGAGTTCTGTTAATCCCACAAACAAACATTACATTTTTATTTATATAGATAATGTACAAGTCGACCTTGTAATAAAAAAAAAACTACCTAGAAAGCTCCAGCTTGCCGGGCTAAAACTCGAAATCTAAAAAAGTAACTTCTACGCTATAATTAGAGGGAAATGGCCTATCTGTTCCAGTTGGCAGCAGCTGTCCAAGATTTCCAGCAGGGGCTTTTAAAACTCTAGCTGCCACCTGAGATCCTTGTCATTAAAGATGAACCTGGGACCTTCTGCTTGCTGAACATATGCTCTTTTTCTGTTTCTCAGAACAATTAGTTCTCTCTAATCAGTGCATTGGTTATTAATTAGCTTTGGGAATTTCTAAATCTGCTAGCCCTTCCTGCTACGTTGTGTGTTGGAAGGGGCAGTGTTGGTGTTGGAGACCAGCAGCATTTCCAGCCTGAGACCCCTTCTACACTTCCATATAAAATCCAGATTATCTGCTTTGAACTGGATTATATAGCAGTATAGATTCATATAATCCCATTCAAAGCAGATAATGTGCCTTGGGGCTGATATGGGCGGGATATAAATAATGTGGCTGTTTGCCGGTGTGCTACCGGGCCCAATTCAAAGTGCTGGTCTTGGCCTATAAAGCCCTAAACGGTTCTGGCCCAACTTACCTGTCCGAACGTATCTCCCCTTATGAACCATCAAGGACCTTGAGATCGTCCAGGGAGGCACTGCTCTCGGTCCCGCCTTCGTCTCAGGTACGTTTGGCGGGGACGAGAGACAGGGCCTTCTCAGCGGTGGCTCCCCGGCTATGGAATGCCCCCTCCCCCCCCCCTAGAGAGATTAGATCTGCTCCCTCCCTCCTCACATTTCGGAAGCAAGTCAAAACATGGCTGTTTGAGCAAGCATTCTCAAACACAGAGTAACAGATATGATAGATGATAGATAGATAGATAGATAGATAGATAGATACGTTTTAGTAACAGATATGGATAAATGATATAGGAATGGACGATTGACGATGGAACTGGACAATGCTTGACAATAAGGAGACGCTAATGATGTTGTTTTTATTGTTGTTGTGGTTTATGTAATTGTAATGTTTTAAATTGTTCTATGATACTGTGTATATTGTTTTGTTGGAAACCGCCTTGAATCGCCGATAGGCTGAGAAAGGCGGTATACAAATACAGCAAATAAATAAATAAATAAATAAATAATGTAAATAAATTGATAATCTGGATTATATGGCAGTATATAAGGGGCCTTGGTTATTGCAGAAGACCCTTCAGCAGTAGCTACTACTTCCTAGCAAGAAAAGCAAGCATTAGGGTAAGCTAATAAAGGGTTAAGTGTTCTGTCCCTCTTACAATTCAAACTTGAGCATTTTGCAAGCCACGGGTCTGCTCCATTTGCAGAGAAATAGGCTCTTCACTGTATGCAGAACACATCATGCGATGTGCGGGGCTTGATGAATGCAAGGCTGGGGTGAAAATTGCTGGAAGAAACATTAGATATGCAGATGATACCACTTTGATGGCTGAAAGCAAGGAGGAGCTGAGGAGCCTTCTAATCAAGGTGAAAGAAGAAAACCCAAAAGCTGGGTTGCTGCTAAACTTTAAAAAAAAAACCAAGATTATGACAACAAGAATGATTGACAACTGGGAAACAGAGGGAGAAAACGTGGAGGCAGTGACAGACTTTGTATTTCTAGGTGCAAAGATTACTGCAGATGCAGACTGCAGCCAGGAAATCAGGAGACACTTACTTCTTGGGAGGAGAGCAATGTCCAATCTCGATAAGACAGTGAAGAGTAGAGACATCACATTGGCAACGAAGATCCGCATAGTTAAAACAATGTTATTCCCCATAGTCACCTATGGATGTGAGAGCTGGACCATAGGGAAGGCTGAGCAAAGGAAGATAGATGCTTTTGGTGTTGGAGGAAAGTTCTGAGAGTGCCTTGGACTGCGAGAAGATCCAACTAATCCAAACTTCAGGAAATAACGCCCGACTGCTCATTGGAGGGAAGGATATTAGAGACAAAGTTGAAGTATTTTGGCCACATAATGAAGAGACAGGAAAGCTTAGAGAAGACAATGATGCTGGGGAAAATGGAAGGAAAAGGGAAAAGGGGCTGACCAAGGGTGAGATGGATGGATATCTCTCGCTTTAGAGCAGAAGTGGCAGCTTGCTAACAGAAAATGAATAATTAATGACCACCAACATTGAGGAAATATTAATAGATTGCTAGTTATATATATTTAAAAACAGTTGTGATTTTAGGGTAATATCTGCCGTGGCAGAGATTGCACTGCAGAGACTTTATCACACGCTGATTATTCTGGGCAGTGTGCAACACAGTCACAGTCTACTGGGTCATTTGATTTATTGTTAAGAGTATTCCTATCTGCCACATAACAAAGATATCCTACGGCAGTGGTTCTCAACCTGTGGGTCCCCAGGTTCTCTCTTCAATCGTGGTGCCCAGAATTGGATGGGATTTCACAACCATGAAATCCCATAGCACAGTGGTTCTCAACCTATGGGTCCCCAGGTCTACAACTCCCAGAAATACCAGCCAGTTTACCAGCAGTTAGGATTTCCAGGAGCTGAAGGCCAAAACAGCTGAGGACCCTCTGGTTGAGAACCACTGTCCTATGAGATTCCATAGTTGTGAAATCCCATCCAATTCTGGGCACCACGATTGAAGAGAAATATTGACAAGCTGAAATGTGTCCAGAGGATGGCGACAAAAATGATCAAGGGTCGGGAGAACAAGCCCTATGAGGAGTGGCTTAAAGAGCTGGACATGTTTAGCCTGAAGAAGAGAAGGCTGAGAGGAGAAATGATAGTCATGTCTAAATACATGAGAGGAAGTCATCGGGAGGAGGGAGCAATCTTGTTTTCTGCTGCCCTGGAGACTAGGACGTGGAACAATGGCTTCAAACGACAAGAAAGGAGATTCCATCTGAACATGAGGAAGAACTTCCTGATTGTGAGAGACATTCAGCAGTGGAACTTTCTGCCGCGGAGTGTGGTGGAGACTCCTTCTTTGGAAGCTTTTAAACAGAGGCTGGATGGCCATCTGTCAGGGGTGCTTTGAATACAATATTCCTGCTTCTTGGCAGGGAGTTGGATTGGATGGCCCATGAGGTCGCTTCCAACTCTATGATTTTATCTTCCCCTTCATGGCCCAATGCCGAAGTCATTCCAGAGTTGAGTAAAAGCATGGATTTTTATTAAAACCTTTGGGATCTAATTAATTTTACTCATATTTATACTTGCACTGTTTTACTGACCTAAATTGCTTCATTTCTAACTTGCCAAATACATTTTACTAGGACTCAGCGGTAGCCAGGGGAACCTTTGCAAATGCAAACTTGCACACCAGCTTTACCCGTACCTTGGAAAGTCAGACTTGGCTATGGTGGTCCACGCTCTTGTCACATCTTAGATAGACTACTGCAATGCACTCTTCATGGGGTTGCCTTTGAAGACTGCTCAGAAGCTTCAAGTTATCCAATGGTCGGCAACCAGATTGCTCACCAGAGCGGTGCACAGGGATCATACAACCCCCCTGTTGCATCAGCTCCACAGGCTGCCAGTCAACTACCGAACTGGCAGCCTGGCTTTGGCCTATAAATCCCTAAACAGTTCCATTCTAGCTTACCTGTCTGAATGTATTTTCCTTTGTGAACCAGTTTGAGAACTAAGATCTACCAGGGAGGTTCTTCTTTTGATCCCACCGCCTTCGCAGGCACGATTGGTAGGGACAAGAGACAGGGCCTTCTCAGTGTTGGCTCCTCAACTATGAAACTTGCTCCCTAGTGAGATCAGATTGGCCCCCTCCCTTATAACATTTAAGAAACAAGTTAAAACTTGGCTATTCGAACAGGCATTCGGTGAGTGATGGAAATGCAATCATCTTGTCATGACATAGTTAGAAATGAAGCAGCTGAGCTTTGATTAAGTATTGGTGCAATGGGAAGTCGTATTTTTAATTATTTTATTTTTTTCTTCTTTCTTTGTTTATTTTTTGTTTGTTTTTGTTTCTTTCTCTCCCACTCTTCCTGCTCGTTCATGGTCTTTTCCTTTCTCCCACTATACTATTATAATGTGTTCCTTCACTTTCACTGTAAAACCTTACTTTTAACACAATAAAAAACTATTTGGGAAAAAAAGGATTGGTGCAATGTGTTGTTGGTGTATTGGCTTTGTCATGTTAATATGTTTTATGGTTTTAGTTGGTATTTTATGTTGTTGTTTTATTGATTTTATGTTATGTTTTAATTGTTTGTATAATTGAGGCATTGAACGTTTACCTAGCTAGGTGTGTGATGTACGCTGCTTTGAGTGCCCTGCAGGGTGAGAATGAAGCAAATAAATAAAGAATAATCCCAAATTAGACAAACCTTACAGAACTGACTGCCTTTATCCTAGAGTATCACATATACACAAGTCAACCTCACATATAGTTTGAGGTCAGACTCTGGAGCCTAATTTATGGATTTTGATTTGAAACATGGGTAAATAGAAGAAAGCACCAATACTATTGCCAGAGCCCAGTTGTCCCTGACTGTCATCTCCCATTCCTCTCCCAGGTATTCAAAAAGGCCAAAAATGATGCCATGGCAGAGCGACATCACACTGGCAACAAAGATCCACATAGTCAAAGCAATGGTATTCCCCGTTATGACCTACAGATGTGACAGCTGGACCATAGGGAAGGCTGAGCGAAGGAAGATAGATGCTTTTGAACTGTGGTGTTGGAGGAAAGTTCTGAGAGTGCCTTGGACTGCGAGAAGATTCAACCAGTCCATACTCCAGGAAATAAAGCCCAATTGCTCATTGGAGGGAAGAATAGTAGAGGCAAAGATGAAATACTTTGGCCACATAATGAGAAGACAGGAAAGCTTAGAGAAGACAATGATGATGGGGAAAATGGAAGGAAAAAGGAAGAGGGGCCAACCAAAGGCAAGATGGATGGATGGCATCCTTGAAGTGACTGGATTGACCTTGAAGGATCTGGGGGTGGTGACGGCCAACAGGGAGCTCTGGCGGGGGCTGGTCCACGAGGTCACGAAGAGTCAGAAATGACTGAACAAATGAATAACAACACAACATATGTGCAAAACATATATATAAGCTGTCCCCTGCCACGCATTGCTGTGGCCCAGTCTGTTGCTCTGGAAAATAAAGTAATGAGAAAGTGTTAGTTTCTAATATATGGAATTTCTTTGTGCTTGTAGGTAAACAGTATTTCTTGCTGTTTCTTGATGTGGAGAGTGTCTGGTTTGCCCACCCGGAACATGCAACATATCATTGTCCTTCTTTAAGGGTCCCTTTCAAATCTATGATACTATATCTCTCTCTGTGTGAATCATATCTATCTATCTATCTATCTATCTATCTATATCTATCTATGGCTGGATGGCTCTTTGTCAGGAGGACTTTGATTACGTGTTCTTGCCCTGATGAAGGGAGTTAAGTATTTTCTGGCCTTAAGTATTTCCTGTTGGTCATGGGGGTTCTGTGTGGGAAGTTTGCCCCGATTCTGTTGTTGGTGAGGTTCAGAATGCTCTTTCATTGTAGGTGAACTATAAATCCCAGTAACTACAACTCCCAAATGTCAAGGTCTATTTGCCCCAAACTCCATCTGTGTTCATATTTGGGCGTATTGAGTGCTTGTGCCAAGTTTGGTCCAGATCCATCATTGTTTGAGTCCACAGTGCTCTCTGGATGTAGGTGAACTAAACTCCAAAACTCAAGGTCAATGCCCACCAAACCCTTCTAGTGTTTTCTGTTGGTCATGGGAGTCCTGTGTGCCAAGTTTGGTTCAATTCCAATGTTGGTGGAGTTCAGGATGCTCTTTGATTGTAGGTGAACTATAAATCCCAGCAACTACAACTCCCAAATGGCAAAATCATAATTTTTGAGTGATAGTCACTCCTTGTGTTGTGAGATGTTTTTTTGCCAAATTTGGTGTGATTTCGTTCATTGGTTCATAGAATCATAGAGTCAAAGAGTTGGAAGAGACCTCATGGGCCATCCAGTCCAACCTCCTGCCAAGAAGCAGGAATATTGCATTCAAATCACCCCTGACAGATGGCCATCCAGCCTCTGCTTAAAAGCTTCCAAAGAAGGAGCCTCCACCACACTCCGGGGCAGAGAGTTCCACTGCTGAACGGCTCTCACAGTTAGGAAGTTCTTCCTAATGTTCAGATGGAATCTCCTCTCTTGTAGTCCTCTCTTATATGCAAACACCCATATGTACACATATACACAAATATATACACACACCTATACACATATATACACACACACAAAACACATATACACCGACTGGGCCACAGCAACACGTGGCAGGGGACGGCTAGTTTTTATATAAGAGTTAAGGCGCAGTACTGACTTTAATCTGTGGGCGAATCACTCTCAGTTTCTTGGATTGATTTTGACTCAATTTCTAGACTTACACTTGTGTATATAGGCTACGCTGGATTACCGACTATATAAATGCTCATCTTTTTCAAATGCATTTTCTTCTATGAGAGTGAAAAAAAAATCCACTTTGTCAGTTTACTTTATGTGTGAAGCCATAAGTTTGCAGCAAGATGTTAATTCAGGAAGATTTTCAAAAGAGGATCATGATGCTTATGTAACTGTGAAAAGTCACAGCAAAAGCTGTACCTCCATAAAGAGAGAAATGTTTCCTTTTAGGAGGGGGGAACTAATATTGGGATTGTAAAAGCAACATTTTCCCATTCTGTGCACACATGCAGATAAAAAGGTGAATGGCCCTGTGAACTTTATTTATATATATAAAAAATCTTTAATCCTAATGAAAATAGCGGAGATTATGGTTGAGTAAAACTTGCAATGCCCTGGGCTGGTGTCAGGGTGCCCTAAATTGTCACCTGTAAATTGTGTCCTTCAAACATTCCAGAGTTGGGGAGCCACCATAGAGAAGGCCCTCTCCCTTGTCCCCACCAATAGTACAGAATATTATGCATAATGGAGCCACTAATAAGATTGGCCAAAACCCCTTTCAGTGATATCTGACTGTATATATGTGTGTGCATTTGTGTGTGTAGATGTGTATATATTTGTGTGTTTATATGTGTACATGTATATTGTGTATAAGTGTGTGCTTGTCTATATGCATATTTGTGTGTATATGTGTGTATGTATGTATGTGTGCATGTGTATATTTGTGTGTACGTGTGTATATGTATATATGTGTGTGTATTTGTGTGTGCTTGGGTATATATGTGTGTATGTGTATATATATATGGTGTATTTTGGGGGGTTTAAGTCTGTTCTGCTGGGGGGGGGGGTGTTTTTAGGGGTGATAACACTTGTTGGACTGTTAGGTGTATTGTGTCAAAATTTCATGTCAATTCATCCAGTGGTTTTTGAGTTATGTTAATCCCACAAACGAACATTACATTTTTAGTTATATAGATATAGGAATTCAGATTCAGGTCATGATACAGGTCATCTGTCACAGGAGTTGTCAGTCGAATGAAGAGAGATATTGACAAACTGGAATGTGTCCAGAGGAGGGCGACTAAAATGATCAAGGGTCTGGAGAACAAACCCAATGAAGAGCGGCTTAAAGAGCTGGGCATGTTTAGCCTGAAGAAGAGAAGACTGAGAGGAGATATGATAGCCATGTATAAATATGTGAAAGGAAGTCACAGGGATGAGGGATCAAGCTTGTTTTCTGCTTCCCTGGAGACTAGGACACGGAACAATGACTTCAAACTACAAGAAAGGAGATTTCATCTGAACATGAGGAAGAGCTTCCTGACTGTGAGAGCTGTTCAGCAATGGAACTCTCTGCCCCGGAGTGTGGCGGAGGCTCCTTCTTTGGAGGCATTTAAACAGAGGCTGGATGGCCATCTATCAGGGGTGCTTTGAATGCAAGATTCCTGCTTCTTGGCAGGGGGTTGGACTGGATGGCCCATGAGGTCTCTTCCAACTCTATGATTCTATGAATGCACAATGAAACATCCACGTCTTTAATTCCTTGCGGAATGTGGGTAGGGAGGGTGCCAGTCTAATCTCTCTGGGGAGGAAGTTCCAGAGATGGGGGGCCACCACCGAGAATGCCCTTTCTCTCATCCCCACCAACTGCGCCTGAGACGGGGGTGGGAGCGAGAGAAAAGCATCCCCAGAAGATCTTAAGGACCATGTGGGCTCGTAGGGGAGGATGCGGTCACGAAGATAGGCAGGTCCTGAACCGTTTAGAGTTTTATAGGTAACTAACGGTCCCCTGCCATGCGTTGTTGTGGACCAGTCTGTTGATCTGGGAAATAAAGTAATGAGAAAGTGTTAGTTTCCAATATATGTAATGTCTTGATGCTTGTGGGTAAACAGTATTTCTTGCTGTTTCTTTGTCAGTGTTGATGTCGAGATTATCTGGTTTGCCTACTCTGGAACATACCACATATCATTGTCCTTCTTTAAGGGTCCCTTTCAAATCAATAATACTATATCTCTCTGTTTGTGAATCATATCTATCTATCTATCTATCTATCTATCTATCTATATCGATGGCTGGATGGCTCTTTGTCAGGAGAACTTTGATTACGTTTTCTTGCCCTGATGAAGGGAGTTGGACTAGGTCGCCTTAAGTATTTTCTGTTGGTCATGGGGGTTCTGTGTGGGAAGTTTGCCCCAATTCTGTCATTCATGGGGTTCAGAATGCTTTTTGATTGTAGGTGAACTGTGAATCCTAGTGACTACAACTCCCAAATGACAAGGTCTATTTTCTCCAAACTCCATCTGTATTCATATTTGGGCGTATTGAGTGCTTGTGCCAAGATTGGTCCAGATCCATCATTGTTTGAGTCCACAGTGCTCTCTGGATGTAGGTGAACTACAACTCCCACACTCAAGGTCAATGCCCACCAAACCCTTCCAGTATTTTCTGTTGGTCATGGGAGTTCTGTGTGCCAAGTTTGGTTCAATTCCATCATTGATGGAGTTCAGAATGCTCTTTGATTGTAGGTGAAATATAAATCCCAGCAACTACAACTCCCAAATGACAAAATCATAATTTTTTGAGTGATGGTCACTCTTTGTGTTGTGAGACGTTTTGTTGCCAAATTTAGTGTGATTTCATTCATTGGTTCTTTTGGTTTTAAGGTACTAATTATGCACAGAGCATTTATATATATATAGATAACCTGGATCTTGAATTGGGACTGGAAACTTATTGGTAGCCACGACCACTTTAGAGAGGCTTCCTGCCTTTCACCTTATTTGTGAATTCAAACTGAATGACCACAGAATAGTGTTTTCCTTCTTGTATGAAACAGAAAGTATGTTTGGGGATGTTTTGTTTTGTTTTTGGCTGAATTAAATGTGGAGGTCTTCCCGACCACCCTCCAAGGGGCACATGTGCTATCTCAATCAACTGGGGGTATTTTCTCTGTGAGTGCAAAGCACTGTTCTTAATATGTTCTCCCCAATGTCCTACTTTCCTCTCATCCAGCCGAGGGGGACTGAAGATAAAACCATGCCTCCTGGGTAATGGTAATACTTCTGGGAGCTCCCTGTGGCTTTCAGCTAGACTATGAACTGCATCAATGAATCTCAAGCGCATTTCCAGAGGGAGAAGCACACTCGCAGCTATAAAGCGCCATGTGGTTATTCTTCCTCCGCTCCCCAAGAGATTTTCTGCAGTAAGGAAGAAGGCAGAAGTAGCAACGGAAAAAAATAAGCAAAAGCTACAAATGGCGAATGACATTTTCTAAAGCCCCTGTTAAATTAAGTGAATGGCACAGTAATACCCTTTGTTCAAACTGCTCTTAGCGTATTGTCAATCCCTCTTGTGAGTTACTGTCACTGTGCAAGTAACTGTGTGGGACATAGTTATGTGAAAAAATGCTGAACGGTGGACCTCTCTGATTTGCCCAAGTAGTATCTGTTGTCAGGTACATTTCAGCCTCCTGAAATCAGCTTCTGCATATGTGAGGAGTTTGAATCTAATGTGGCAGGTGACTGGTTGATGGGTAATACGAGGGTATTTTTTAAGTAAGGTCCGTTTGAACATAAGTACACAACGAAAGTTTATTTCAAAAAAGTAAATTTATTTACAGAAAGTACATACTTCACTCTATTTTTCGACATAGTTGCCAAGTTTGTTCAAACAGTTCTCATACCTCTGAACCAATTTTAAAATACCCTCTTCATAAAAGCTTGCCGCCTGCTCCGATAACCAAGAGTTCACTGCCGTTTTCACGTCGTCATCATTGTAACGGTAATCAAAGAAGGGCGACTGGAGCGGTCCTCATCATGGACGTTGTCACGGTCATCTTTGAACTGTCGTACCCACTTACGCATTTTGCTTTCACTCATAACAGTACACTTCACAAATCTGTCGATGAATTTCTGCAGCAGGCAGGTTCCTTGCTGACAAAAACCGTATCACTGAGCAAACCTCACATGCGGAGGGTGAGTTGATAGTCTTAAACATTTTTAAAGCACAGAACAGAACTGTACAGGTTAGCTACAGCGCGGAAACTGAGCACAGTTGTTCCCGAGGCATGCCGGTACACGACGCATGCGCTCGTTGCGGTATGCACACGAACTACTAGTGTCTACAACAAAACGGACCTTACTTAAAAAATACCCCTCGTGTTTGATCTGAAAGCCGGGTGTGGGAAAAGACATTAGATGCAATGCATGACCCACAGACCTGATGCGGACAATGTAGAACTTTAGATGTTAATGGGCTGCATTGCCTTTAAAGCTGACTACCTTACCCACAGGAGCTATAGGGAGAACTACATATCCATTGGGTTGTTGCAGGTTTTTCGGGCTGTATGTCCATGTTCTAGAAGCATTCTCTCCTGACGTTTCACCTGCATCTATGGCAGGCATCCTCAGAGGTTGTGAGGTCTGTTGGAAACTAGGAAATTTGGGTTTATATATCTGTGGAATGTTCAGGGTGGGAGAAAGAACTCTTGTCCATTGGAGCTAGGTGTGAATGTTTCAATTGGCCACCTTGATTAGCAATTAATGGCATGGCAGTTTTTAGGTGTGACTTGTTAGTGCCTGGGGGAATCTTTTGTTGAGAGGTGATTCACTGTCCCTGATTGTTTCCTCTCTGGAGTTTCCTGTGTTTGAGTGTTGTTTTACTGTCATAATTTTAGACTGGTAGCCAGATTTTGTTCATGGTTTCCTCCTTTCTGTTGACATTGTCCACATGCTTATGGATTTCAGTGGTTTCTCTGTGTATTCTGACATGGTGGTTGTTAGAGTGGTCCAGCATTTCTGTGTTCTCAGAGTTTGTAAACAGAAAGGACACATTTCAGAAGAAAGCTGTGAAAGTGCTGTGAATTAATCACCTACAAATGCAGGAAGTGAGAATTGTAAGTGCTCCACAACATTGGTTGTATTGATGAGCAGTGACCAGGCAAATTATTAATAGGTTGTTGAGAAAATAATAATAATAATAATAATAATAATAATAAGAAGAAGAAGAAGAAGAAGAAGAAGAAGAAGAAGAAGAGGCATAACACCATTGCTCAGATGATTCATTGGAACTTTTTTTTAAATAATATTTATTGAAAGTTTCTTTTTTTAAGAGAGAAAAAAAGAAAAAAGAAAAAATCGAAACACCAGAAAAAGAGCAATATAAAAACATCGAACGAACAATACAATACCCCGAAGGGAAAGAAGAAAAAAATGAAATGAAAAAACACAGTATTGCAGATAGTGTTTAGAAGAAGAAAAAGAAGAAGCATCATCATCATCATCATCATCATCATCATCATCATCATCATCATCTGGAGCAGGGTTGTATGCATCTCCTTAGTTGACTTCCTGAATATCTTCCAAGTGTTTTTTCCTCTTCTTTCTTTTGTCTTAGCTTTTCTTCCGTCTTGTTTCCTCTTCCTTTTATATTATTATATTTTTGTTTTTCTGTTTCAAATAATTTGTCACTTTTGTCCAATCCGTTTCTTTTATTGGGGTCCCTTTGTTTTTTGATATTAGGTATGTTAACCTATCCATATTTTTAATATCTACTATTTTTTCCATCCAGTCACTAATTTCTGGGATCTCTTCTTTTTTCCATATTTTCACGTAGCAAATTCTTGCTGCAGTATTTAATAAAAAAAGGAGTTTATCTGTATTTTTTTCTAATTTTTTGACTATTATCCCTAGTAAGAATATCTCGGGTTTGAATGGGATTCTTATATTTAACATTTCCTGCTGTGTCTTATGAATTTTTTTCTAGTATATTTTGGATCTGGCACATGACCACCACATGTTCCCTCTGTATTTCCACATTTCCAGCATTTTGGGTTTATAATTTTATAACATTTCCCAAGTTTTTGGAGGGTCATGTACCACCTATGTGCTACCTAGGTAATTTTCCATGGTAAGCAAACAGTATTTTGGCGACCCCCAGCCAATCACTGATATATATTTTCTGTTCATCGTGGGAGTTCTGTGTGCCATATTTGGTTCAATTCCATCATTGGTGGAGTTCAGAATGCTCTTTGATTGTAGGTGAACTATACATCCCAGTAACTACAACATGTCAAGGTCTATTTTCCCTCAGGAGCACCCCTGGGCAAAATCAACTATACTGCAAATGCTTATTTTGCGTAATGGGTTGAGCTGCCCCTGGTGCTACTTTAATCCAATTTTCTTTTAAGTCTGTTGCATATGTATATTTAATCTTTGTTTTCCAATTTTTTTTTCCAATCCTCTTTTTTGATTGTTTTTCTAATATTTTCTTTCCATCTTTTCATATATTTTTTCTCTCCCTTCAGTTCTGAGTTACATTCCAATAATGTCCTATATATCTTTGCTATTACTTTACTTTCCAGCTTCATTACAGTGTCCCAGAAGTTATCTTGTTCTTAAAAGCCTTTTTCTTTGTCTTTCTTGTAATATTCCTTTATTTGTCTATATTGATACCACGATATTTCATTGGAACTTGTACCAGAAATACCATCTGCCTGCGACAAAGAACTGGTAGGATCACAAGCCGGAAAAAAAGTTACAGAAAATGGACATGCCAAACTCCTCTAGGACTTCCGAATTCAGACAGACAGAGTTTTAGAGCATAATACTCCTGACCTCACAATCGTGTTAAAAAACAACGTATGGATCGTCAATGTTGCAATCCCAGGTGACAGCAGGATTGAAGAGAAACAACTGGAAAAGCTGACACGATATGAGGATTTAAAGATCGAACTGCAAAGACTCTGGCACAAGCCAGTAAAGGTGGTCCCAGTGGTGATTGGCACACTGGGTGCAGTGTCTAAAGACCTTGGCCTGCACTTAAACACAATCGGCATTGACAAAATTCCAGCTGCAGAAGGCCACCTTATTGGGATCTGCACGCATTATTCACCAATACATCACACAGCCCTAGACACTTGGGAAGTGTCCGACATGTGATCCAATTCAACAGCCAGCAGAGTGTCTGCTGTGGACTCATCTTGTTGTGTTTCAAATACTACTACTACTACTAATAATAATAATAATAATAATCTGTGTTAATAACCCACCCTATCTCCCCTAGGGAAACCAACCTTAAAATGTATTCGAGGGTTTAAAATAATGACTGCAAATGACAACATTTATGATAATTGTGTCCATAGAAGATTTCCCTAAATCACAAGTCTTCTGATGCAGCATCTTTCTGGGAAATGCCTTATGGGCAAAACGCCTTCGCATTAGAGAGCCTCTTGGGGAAATGCACTTGGCAGCATTTGGAGTCTTTTCCTCCTAAAGAAAAACTGCTTCTATGTTGGCCTATTTTCCTTTTTTTAAAAAAAAGTCATAATTTTGACTCAGTGAATGATCAAGCCTTATTACTTCTTGCTTCCTGAAACATTTGGGATAATTCTGTACAGATCTGAAGTTGGGCTCTTTTGAATTCAGAGCTGGCTGCCATGCTAAGGCAACCGAGCAGTTGTATTACATTTTTGACAGAACAAACAAACAAACATACAAAAGACACAGAGTTTGCAAGCTTGGTAGTTGATTAAATGTCCTTTGACCAGTATCTGGCCACTTGGAGTGCCTCTGGTGTTGCCGCAAGAAGGTCCTCCATTGTGCATGTGGCAGGGCTCAGGTTGTATTGCAGCAGGTGGTCTGTAGTTTGCTCTTCTCCACACTCGCATGTCGTGGATTCCACTTTGTGGCCCCATTTCTGAACGTTGTCTCTGCATCTCGTGATACCAGAGCGCAGTCTGTTCAGCGCCTTCCAAGTTGCCCAGTTTTCTGTGTGCCCAGGGAGGAGTCTCTCATTGGGTATCAGCCATTGATTGAGGTTCTAGGTTTGAGCCTGCCACTTTTGGACTCTCACTTGCTGAGGTGTTCCAGCGGGTATCTCTGTAGATCTTAGAAAACTATTTCTTGATTTAAGTCATTGACGTGCTGGCTGATACCCAAACAGGGGAAGAGCTGGAGATGTCTCTGCCTTGGTCCTTTCACTATTGGCTGCTACTTCCCAGCGGATGTCAGGTGGTGAAATACTGGCTAAGCAGTGTAATTTCTCCAGTGGTGTAGGGCGCAGACACCCCGTGATAATGCGGCATGTCTCATTAAGAGCCACATCCACTGTTTTGGTGTGGTGAGATGTGTTCCACACTGGGCATGCATACTCAGCAGCAGAGTAGCATAGCATCTTGCGCTATGATAAGATTAAATATTCAAATCAAATCAAATCATTTATTTCGGTCATTGGCCAGCACAGGAAATAGTCACATTTTCATACAAACTTAGTATGTTTGGTACATTAAAAATATAAATATAACTACTGAAGCACAATATGGGTGAGGGAGCAGAAGGGAAGGGGAAACAGGGTAAAAACATACAATGCCCAGATCCATGACCAAATTGTAGATTAAATATTTGAAAATGCTGTGGCTAGGAATTCTGTTTCTGATATATCTTTAAAGAGGGTGGACCTGTGCTGACACAACAACTCCACCAACTCATTGAAAAAGTGTGGGGGACCGAGAAAATCCCAGCAGACTTCAACTCTAGAATGGGAAATGTAATGTTGATGGACAGGAAAAGAGATTTAAAGATGGGCTTAAAGCTAACCTTAAAAACTGTAGCATAGACACTGAGAACTGAAAAGCCCTGGCCCTTGAGCGCACTAACTGGAGATCAACTGTGACCAGCAGTGCTGCAGAATACAAAGAGTCACGAGTGGAGGGAGAAAGGGAGAAACGTGTCAAGAGGAAGGCGCATCAAGCCAACCCTGAACAGGACCACCTTCCACTGCGGGAGAACATGCAGATCATCTGTACGCAGATGATGTCCAACTCTGTCACTCCTTTCCACCTTCTACTAAGGAGGCTGTTCAGGTCCTGAACCGGTGCTTGGCCGCTGTAATGGTCTGGATGAGGGCGAACAAATTGAAATTGAATCCAGACAAGACAGAGGTACTCCTGGTCAGTCGCAAGGCCGAACAGGGCATAGGGTTACAGCCTGTGTTGGACGGGGTCACACTCCCCCTGAAGACGCAGGTTCGCAGCTTGGGTGTGATCTTGGACTCGTCGCTGAGCCTGGAACCCCAGGTTTCAGCGGTGACCAGGGGAGCATTCGCATAGGTAAAACTTGTGCGCCAGCTGCGCCCGTAGCTTGGGAAGTCTGACTTGGCCACAGTAGTCCACGCTCTGGTTACATCCCGTATAGACTACTGCAACGCTCTCTACATGGGGTTGCCTTTGAAGACTGCTCGGAAGCTTAAATGGTCCAGCGTTCAGCAGCCAGGTTGCTAACGGGAGCTGCACTCAGGGAGCATACTACTCCTCTGTTGCGCCAGCTCCACTGGCTGCCAATTTGCTACCGGGCACAATTCAAAGTGCTGGCATTAGCCTATAAAGCCCTAAATGGTTCTGGCCCTACTAACCTCTCCGAACGCATCTCCTCCTAAGAACCGACTAGGACACTAAGATCATCTGGGGAGGTCCTGCTCTCTGTCCCGCGTGCATCACAGGATGAGAGACAGGGCCTTCTCAGTGGTGGCCCCTCGGCTGTGGAACGCCCTGCTTGTAGATATCAGATCGGCCCCCTCCCTGCTGGCGTTTCAGAGGAAAGTGAAGACCTGACTGTTCGAACAAGCATTTGATTAAACAGTGTAACTGAACATAGGAATACGGAATAATGGATGATGAGACTGGATTCTGATTTTACAGTTGAGGCGCTAATGATTGTTATATGTTTAATGATTTATGTTACAATTGTTTTTCATTGCCCTATACTTGTCTCGTGATGTTTTGTATCGATGTTGTTTACCGCTTTGAGTCGCCTGAGGGCTGAGAAAAGCGCTATATAAATAAAGTAAATAAAGTAAATAAATAAGGATAGGGCTCCACCACCAAAACACTGCCCTTGGAGTACCATCATCCACGGGCAACGAGGGATCACCTAAGTACAGTATGTAAGTAAGTAATATGGATTTCTGAATTATAAATTTACTAGGTTCTTTATGTTTTGCCAAAATTCCAGACAGTGGAGAGTTTTTATACATTGACAAAAATGGAGACATGGACTGGCATAACGTTGACATGCAAATAGAGGCACATTGGTATGAAAGTAGGGGGGAAAGCATAGAAGATCAGCCAGCCCAAAACAGGCTATCCCAGAACAGGGGCAGACTGGCAACTACTTTTCCAGACATAGGCTTGCCCTGCTAATTCCATTCCTGGTGACAAATGTGGAGCCTACTTAATAATTTATTTACAACGATCACGCTTCATTTGCTCTCCATTAAACTATGCTGGCTGCCCTCAATAGATTTGACTTGGAATGTTACAGAGGGCATCTTAAAACACTACTCTGTGTGTGTGTGCTTTGAATGCGATTTTCCTGCTTCTTGGTAGGGGGTTGGAATGGATAGCCCATGAGGTCTCTTCCAACTCTATGATTCTATGATTCTGTGTGTGTGTGTGTGTGTTTATGATGTGTGTGTTTTCAAGTCACCCACCCAATTACAGAAATCTTATGAATTTCACAGGGTTAACTGCAGCAAGGCAGGTGGTTTTCCCAGTTCTTTCCTCTGGAATACAGCCTACAGCACCTGACAATTATTGGTGGTCTCCCATCCAAGTACTCACCAGACCTAACACTGCCTAGCAGGCCCGTAGCCAGGATTTTGATTCGGGGGGGGGGGGGGGTGAATCTGAGTGAAAGAGGGTCTACCCTAGCAATATACCCCCATGCATATGAGATATATTGAGCATGGTGATGAGATCATGATATGAATAAACATAACAGTTTAAATAATGTACCAGTAAGGCCTTTTCGCAGACCACCATGAGAATTTGGGGGGGGGGGGGTTGAAGCCCCCCAAGCCCCCCCCCCCCCCGGCTACATGCCTGCTGCCTAGCCTACCTTCAAAGATCAGACAAGACATGGTACCATTTGGGTACTTACAGACTTCGGATCGAGGCTAATATGTCTGTGCAATCGATGAAAAAATGTATCAAAACTCATTACAAAATTAGGAGGTGCTGGCATTTCATTTCTAAAGTGTTTCTAAAGTATTGTTAGTGAATACTACAATGATGAAATTGAATGATGAAATTTTGTTACTTTTTCATTGATTAGGTGTGGTGCTCATTTGCATTTCTAAGTCGAAGAGCCAACGTTCTCCGTAGACACCTCCAAGGTCATGTGGCCAGCATTACTGCATGGAGCGCCGGGGCAGCCTCCCTTGGCTGGCTCACGCTGCCCATCGGGCCTGATCGTGAGCCAGCCAAGGGGGACGCAGCACTGCATGACCTGTCTTCGTGCAAAGTCCCTCACCAGGCACAGAGCTTAGCGCGAGAATAAGCCATGCAGGGCAGCTGCCCTTGGCTGGCTAACGCTGCCCATCAGGCCTGATGGGTAGCATGAGACAGCCAAGGGAGGAGCACTGCGAAGGTGGCCTGAGAGGGCACTGTGGGGGGGGGCATTTCTCCTCTGTGGGCCGGATAAGTGCCCTTGGCGGGCCAGAAGTGGCCCGCGGGCCATAGTTTGAGGACCCCTGGTCTAGCTGGTATTGCACCACCTGACATCCGCCAGGAAGTAGCAGCCGATAATGAAATGACTAAGGAAGTGACATCTCTGTCCCATCCCCTATTTGGATATCAGCCAGCACGCTAATGCCTTAAATCAAGAAATAGTTTTCTAAGATCTACAGAGACACTTGATGGAACACCTCAGCAAGCGAGTGTCCAAAAGTGGCAGGCTCAAACCCAATCAATGGCTGATACCAAATGAGATACTCCCTCCTGGGCACACAGAAAACTGGCGATTTGGAAGGCACTGAACAGACTGGCACTACGAGATGTAGAGCCAACCTTAAGAAATGGGGCTGCAAAGTGGAATCCATGACATGCGAGTGTGGAGAAGGGCAAACCACAGACCACCTATTACAATGCTGTCTGAGCACTGGCACATACATGATGGAGGACCTTCTTATAGCAACACCAGAGGCACTCCAAGTGGCCAGCTACTGGTCAAAGGACATTTAATAGAATGCCAAGTTTGCAAACTTTGTGGTTTTTTTAATGCAATACAATTGTTTGGTTCGCTCCTAACATGATAGATAGAGTACTGATGTTTAATGATTTATGTTACAATTGTTTTTAATTGCCCTATACTTGTCTTGTGATGTTTTGTATCGATGTTGTTCACTGCTTTGAGTCGCCTGAGGGCTGAGGAAAGCAGTATATAAATAAAGTAGATAGATAGATAGATAGATAGAGTAAGTACAGAAGGAGTTTTATCCAAAGACATATTACAACATTTGTTCCATAGCCAGCAAAGTAACTTTTGGGCTACAGTTTACACACACACACACCGCAAGCAGGATGGACATTAGTGGGAGGATTCTGAGAATTGCAAACCAGAGAAGTAATGTTTCCAGTCTCTGATTTCTTCATAGTAAATTGCTTCTACTGATTCTCTGAAGTTGCTTTTTCAAGTGTTTTCTCTGTGGTGTTTTTCCATTTGATTATATGTATTATTGTATACCTGGCTCCCAGAGAAGATGAAGAGTGTTACAAGAACACTTGATATCTAGGAAACAAAGGAAAGACTGACTCCTATGAAGGCCACTGTATTGTTTGGGAAATTTGTGTGGATGTCACAATACTTTAGAATGATGCTATGAAGAAGCTGCAGGATTAGGGGGCATGTCCTATGCTAGCATGTGAACGAGAGAAAGCATGATATCATGGTTTCACAATTTGACTGTATTCTGGGAGGCCAGGATATGAATTCCCACTTAGCCATAAAAAAATTGGGTATCCTTGGGCAAGTAGTTCTCTCTTTCCAAGAAAATCTTATGATGAGTGTTATGACAATGTCCCCTTGAACAACAAGGGCATTTTAAAAACAAAAACATTTATTCAATTTCAGAGTACTTTACTCACAGCAAAGCGGAAAGCGACAGTATGTCTGGAAAGTCTTCTATTGCTTAAAAATCTGAGATGCAAAGTTTAGTTTAAAAGCCTATGTGTATGCCTCCTTTCCCACTGAGCAACTATAGAGAGATCATCCGGAGTTTCGGGGTACGGTGTCATCTGTACGCAGATGATGTCCAACTCTGTCACTCCTTTTCACCTGCTACTAAGGGGGCTGTCAAGGTCCTGAACCGGTGCCTGGCCGCTGTAACAGTCTGGATGATGGCGAACAAATTGAAATTGAATCTAGACAAGACAGAGGTACTCCTGGTCAGTCGCAAGGCCGAACAGGGCATAGGGTTACAGCCTGTGTTGGATGGGGTCGCACTCCCCCTGAAGACGCAGGTTCGCAGCTTGGGTGTGATCCTGGACTCATCGCTGAGCCTGGAACCCCAGATTTTGGCAGTGACCAGGGGAGCATTTGCACAGTTAAAACTTGTGCGCCAGCTGCGCCCGTACCTTGGGAAGTCTGACTTGGCCACGGTAGTCCACGCTCTGGTTACATCCCGCCCAGACTACTGCAACGCTCTCTACGTGGGGTTGCCTTTGAAGACAGCTCGGAAGCTCCAACTAGTCCAACGCTCGGCAGCCATGATTTTAACAGGAGCGGAGCGCAGGGAGCATACAACCCCCCTGTTGCGCCAACTCCACTGGCTACCGATCTGCTACCGGGCTGAATTCAAAGTGCTGGCGTTGGCCTTTAAAGCCCTAAACGGTTCCGGCCCAAGCTACCTATCTGACCGCATCTCTGCCTATGAACCCACCAGGAGTTTGAGATCTTCCGGGGAGACCCTGCTCTCGATCCCGCCTGCTTCTCAAGCTCGGCTGGCGAGGACAAGAGATAGGGCCTTCTCGGTGGTGGCTCCTCAGCTGTGGAACGCCCTTCCTACGGACATTAGACTAGCACCATCTCTAATGGTATTCCGCAAAAAGGTGAAGACCTGGATGTTTGGGCAGGCGTTTGAGTAATTTAGTCCAATCTGGTAATGGAACATAGGAATGGAACAATGGACGACGAACCTGGACTACGCTTGGATGATGAGAAGATTGGGTACGGTTGTTTTTTGTAATAATTGTGCATTGTAATTGCTTATTGGTAATTTATGGATAATGTGTTAAGTCAATTGTTATATGTTGTATGGAACCACTGCTGTTTCTACTGTTTTTACTGTTTGTGAACCGCTGTGAGTCGCCTTCGGGCTTGAGATACAGCGGTATATAAGCAAAGTAAATAAATAAATAATAAATAAATAAAATCTTATGATGAGTGTTATGACAATGTCCCCTTGAACAGCAAGGGCATTTTAAAAACAAAAACATTTATTCAATTTCAGCAAAGCGGAAAGCGGCAGTATGTACAGATTGAGCCTTCTGACTTTGGTAGTAGCCCAACCAATTTCCAAAGAAATGGGTCTGAAAAATAATATCCAAGAGCCAAGTGATTGTCAGCACTTACATGGCGAGATGACCACACAGGCTTTTGGAAAGGAGAAGCAGAGGGGCCCATAAACATGGTGATCTCCATCAGGAGTCACAAATTACGCTCTCCATTAATGCTTCTTGGATTACCAAGTCAGGAGCATCCTAGGTCCTGAGATTTCACAATCAAAACAAGAGAACAGATGATGATGATGTCATACAGCTGGGGGGCACAATGATGTCATTAGTCATGGTACATTAAGCATCAGCATAGCTGCTTCTAGTTGCCATTCAAATAGAAAACACAAAGTCTGACGAATTAAAAAAAATACAATTTTTTTCTGTTTCGGAAGTACAATTTCCAAGATCTGTCCTGAAGAGAAAGCAAAAAAAAAAAAATGTTCTCAACTTACTTTTCACTCCTTCACGAACACTGCTTTTATAACAACACATCAATGTTGTAACCCAACTGAAAATTGGACAGAAAATCTATTCCTCTTCTTCTCTCCCCGTCCTCCCAACAGTTCTTTTAGCACGTTTCAGAAATTTCTTAGAAACGACACCAAATTGGGAGGGATACCCAAAACTCCAGAAGACAGGAACAGAATTCAGACAATCTTAAGAGATTAGAGAGATGATTGGCCAAAACTAACAAAATGAAGTTCAACAGTGACAAATGCAAGATACTCCACTTTGGCAGAAAAAATGAAATGCAAAGATACAGAATAAGGGACGCATGGCTCGAGAGCAGTACGTGTGAAAAAGATCTTGGAGTCCTTGTGGACAACAAGTTAAACATGAGCCAACAATGTGATGCGGCAGCAAAAAAAAAAGCCAATGGGATTTTGGTCTGCATCAATTGGAGTATAGTGTCTAGATCCAAGGAAGTAATGCTACCCCTCTATTCCACCTTGGTTAGACCACACCTGGAATATTGTGTCCAATTCTGGGCACCACAATTCAAGAGAGATATTGACAAGCTGGAATGTGTCCAGAGGAGGGTGACTAAAATGATCAAGGGTCTTGAGAACAAGCCCTATGAGGAGTGGCTTAAAGAGCTGGCTGAGAGAAGAGAAGACTGAGAGAAGACATGATAGCCATGTATAAATATGTGAGAGGAAAGCATAGGGAGGAGGAAGCAAGCTTGTTTTCTGCTGCCCTGGAGACTAGGACGCAGAAAAATGGCTTCAAACTACAAAAAAGGAGATTCCATCTAAACATTAGGAAGAACTTCCTGACTGTGAGAACTGTTCAGCAGTGGAACTCTGTGCCCCAGAGTGTGGTGGAGACTCCTTCTTTGGAAGCTTTTAAATAGAGGCTGGATGGCCATCTGTCGGGGGTGCTTTGAATGCAATTTTCCTAGTTCTTGGCAGGGGGTTGGACTGGATGGCCCATGAGGCCTCTTCCAACTCTATGATTCTATGATTCTAAACATAGCAGCTTTTGTTCACAGAATTTTTCCATGCAAACAGAAAGGTTTCCAAATATCCTTTCACCAGATTTTCCTCATTAACCATGCTCATATCTTATCTTTATTTTCTTTTTTTTAATAGTCAGGTTATGGAATCCCCTATCGTGTCCAAAATTATGCTGAAAATAATTTTACTCATGATCACCAAATATTTCACAAAGGAGAAGTATATGAGTTTCTTGATTTAGATCCAACAGGGCAAAGTGTCTATAATTTCTATTCAGAAGCAAGCACTGCTGCATTTAATTGGTTTACAACTTTAATATGTTGATAATCTGAAAGATACTGGTCATGATAGTCAAGGTTTGTTTTGTGAGTGTGAACAAAAGAGAAAAAAACTGAGTGGTGGTGAAGATGAGTGAAGTCAGGAGACATAGGCAGAATGAGAAGAAGGATAAGAGTGAGCAAAAAAGGGATGGAAAAAAGGAAGATAAATAGAAAGAGAGTTGGAGAAGTAGAAAGGATGAAGGGAGGGGAGAGGCAGCAAAAGTACTGCAGCGGGAGATAAAAGGAGAAGAGAAACGAAAGAAAAGAAAACATGTATTCATCAGATACAGAATGGGGGACGCATGGCTCGAGAGCAGTACGTGTGAAGAATATTTTGGGGTCCTCGTGGACAACAAGTTAAACATGAGCCAACAATGTGATGCGGCGGCAAAAAAAAGCCAATGGTATTTTGGTCTGCATCAATAGGAGTATAGTGTCTAGATCCAAGGAAGTCATGCTACGCCTCTATTCCGCCTTGGTTAGACCACACCTGGAATATTGTGTCCAATTCTGGGCACCACAATTGAAAAGAAATATTGACAAGCTGGAAGGTGTCCAGAGGAGGGCGACTAAAATGATCAAGGGTCTGGAGAACAAGCCCTATGAGGAGTGGCTTAAAGAGCTGGGCATGTTTAGCCTGAAGAAGAGAAGGCTGAGAGGAGACATGATAGCCATGTATAAATATGTGAGAGGAAGTCATAGGGAGAAGGGAGCAAGCTTGTTTTCTGCTTCCCTGGAGACTAGGATGTGGAAAAATTGCTTCAAATTACAAGAAAAGAGATTCCATCTGAACATGAGGAAGAACTTCCTGACTGTGAGAACTGTTCAGCAGTGGAACTCTCTGCCCCGGAGTGTGGTGGAGGCTCCTTCTTTGAAAGCTTTTAAATAGAGGCTGGATGGCCATCTGTCGGGGGTGATTTGAATGCAATTTTCCTGCTTCTTGGCAGGGGGTTGGACTGGATGGCACTTGAGATCTTTTCCAACTCTATGGTTCTATGATTCAGTTGAGGAAAGAAAGAAGCTGAGAAGGAAGGAAGGAAGGAAGGAAGGAAGGAAGGAAGGAAGGAAAGAAGGAAGGAAGGAAGGATTTCCCAAGCAAACTATGCTTATAACAATGGTACAACTTATATGTACGAAAGGAATTTGTTCTGAACTTTCAACCATTTTTGGCAGGATGAAGAAGCCAACTTTACTTCATGTTCCTGCTTCTTAGCACAGTGTTGGTCAGGTAAGCAATCTATATATATATAAATGCTCTGTGCGTAATGAGTACCTTAAAAACAAAAGAACCAATAAACGAAATCACACCAAATTTGGCAACAAAATGTCTCACAACACAAGGAGTTGCCATCACTCAAAAAATTGTGATTTTGTCGTTTGGGAGTTGTAGTTGCTGGGATTTATAGTTCACCTATAATCAAAGAGCATTCTGAACTCCACCAACAATGGAATTGAACCAAACTTGGCACACAGGACTCCCACGACCAACAGGAAATACTGAAAGGGTTTGATGGGCATTGACCTTGAATTTTGGAGTTGTAGTTCACCTCCATCCAGAGAACACTGTAGACTCAAACAATGATGGATCTGGACCAAACTTGACAGGAATACTCAGTATGCCCAAATGTGAACTCAGATGGAGTTTGGGGGGAAATAGACCTTGACATTTGGGAGTTGTAGTTACTAGGATGTATAGTTCACCTACAATCGAAAAGCATTCCGAACTCCATCAACGATGGAATTGGGCCAAACATCCCACACAGATCCCCCATGAACCGCCCCTTCTATCCTGACATTTAGGAAACAGGTGAAGACTTGGTTATGGAGACAGGCATTCGACGAGTGAGCCAACACCCTGAGATATGGAT
Organism: Anolis sagrei; assembly: GCF_037176765.1. NCBI lineage: Eukaryota > Metazoa > Chordata > Lepidosauria > Squamata > Anolidae > Anolis > Anolis sagrei. Next base: position 123,254,647 of record NC_090024.1, on the reverse strand, counting down.
GGAGGATGATGAGCAACGATTTTAGTATGTTGACTGACCATTATAGTTATTGATTGTAATTGCTGTTTTAATGTTTTACTGTAATATGTATTATGATGTTTTATTGATTGTATGTGATATTATGGTTGGAAACCGGTCTGAGTCCCTCAAGAGAGGTGAGAAGGTCAATATACAAAACTTTTAAATAAATAATAAATAAATAATGACCAACAGAAAATACTTTTTTTCTGGTGGTCTTTGGTGACCCTTCTGACACCCCTCTGGCAACCCCCCCCCCCCCCGGGGTCTTGAGTTCCCAGGTTGAGAAATGCTGCCTTAAGGCCACCCAGTCCAACTCCCTTCACCAGGGCAAAAAAACATAATCAAAGCCCTCCTGACAAAGGACCATCCAGCCATTCACACACATACACACACACACATGTATATGACAGATGCAGTATCGAAGATTTGAAAGGGACCCCCTAAAGAAGGACAATGATATGTTGCATTTTCCAGAATAGGCAAACCAGACAATTTCCACATCAACACTGGCAAAGAAACAGCAAGAAATACTGTTTACCCACAAGCAGAAAGTCATTACATACATGAGAAACCAGCACTTTCTCATTACTTTATTTTCCAGATCACCAGACTGGGCCACAGCAACGCGTGGCAGGGGACCGCTAGTTTGATATATATCCTGGTTGAATATACATTGAACCTTTAAAAGATTGTTGGGACCATTTAGTCTTGAATTTACTTCTATGCCATCTCAGATGCCATATTTGACAGAACTAAAGATAGATGTAGCTAGGATACAGTCTAGTCATGTTGTTATGGATACTTTTGAGCTTTCACAACCTGACAACTTTAATAAGGTTCTTAGACGACTGAGGCATGCCGTGTGTTTACTGACTTTTAAAACTCTCTAGGGCAGGAAATCTGAATTACTCAATTTCAGAAGTCATAAAGTACATCTTTCAGGATGGGAATTATGCCTCCTGCCCTTAAAAGAGTTCGTGGTTCCTAAAATAGCCATCCTTAAAATCTTAACTACTGCAGTGTTAGAAACACTTTCATTTTTAGCAAGATTTTGGAGCAGATGAATAATAGAATCATAGAATAGTTAGAAGAGACCATATGGGCCACCTAGTCCAACCGCTTGCCATGCAGGAAAGGTACAGTCAAAACACCACCGACTGCCATCCAACCTCTGTTTAAAAGCCTCAAGGAATGAGCTTCCACCACACTCCGAGGCAGAGAGTTCCACTGTTGAACAGCTATTATAGTCAGGAAGTTCTTCCTAATGTTCAGGTGGAGTCTCCTTTCCTGTAATTTGAACCCATTGCTGGAAAAGGGGATTCAACTAACATTGACACCGAAATACAACACCGACTGAGTTCTGCTTGTGCAACATTTTTCTGAATGAAGCAGAGAGTGTTTGAGGACCAGGACATCCATAGGGATACCAAAGTGCTTGTTTATAAAGGTATTGTCCTCCCAATCCTGGTTACTTCCCGTATAGACTACTGCTACGTGTTCTACAAGGGACTGCCTTTGAAGACTGTTCAGAAGCTTCAAATGGTCCAACGGATGGCAGCCAGGTTGTTAACAGAAGTGGGGCTCAGGAAGCACACAACTCCTCTGTTGCGCCATCTCCACTGGTTGCCACTTTGCTACCGGGCACAATTCAAAGTGCTGGCTTTAGCCTATAAAGCCCTAAATGGTTCCGGCCCAGTTTACCTGTCCAAATGCATCTCTCACTATGAACCATCTAGGTGCTTAAGATCGTCTGGTGAGGCCTGCTCTCAGTCCCACCCCCTCCGCAGATGCAATTGGCGAGAACGAGAGACAGGGCCTTCTCAGTGGTGGTCCCTTGGCTATGGAATGCCCTCCCTAGGGATATTAGATTGCCCCCCCCCCAACATTTCGAAAGAGAGTCAAAACCTGGCTGTTTGAGCAGGCATTTGCAGATATAGTGTAACAGACTAATTGAGATCCACGGAATGATTGGACGATGTGACGGAAAAATGATTTTAGTGATGAGATGCTGAGGCCTTGTGTTTTATGGTTTTTATTGTTTTATTACTTTTATATGGTTTATATTATATGTAATGTTCTTAACTGTATTTATGTTGTTTGAGAGCATTGAGTACCGACTGTAAACCGCCTCGAGTCGCCTCAGGGTTGAGAGGGGCAGTATATAAATAAAAATGTAATGTTCGTTTGTGGGATTAATAGAACTCAAAAACCACTGGACGAATTGACACCAAATTTGGACACAAGACACCTAACAACCCAAGATATGTCCTTCACTCAAAAAATTGATTTTGTCATTTGGGAGTTGTAGTTGCTGAGATTTATAGTTCACCTACAATCAAAGAGCATTCTGAACCCCACCTACGATGGAATTGAACCAAACTTGGCACACAGTTCTCCCGTGATCGACAGAAAATACTGGAAGGGTTTGGTGGGCAGTGTCCTTTGGTTTTGGAGTTGTAGTTCACCTACATCCAGAGATCACCGTGGACTCAAACAATGATGGATCTGGACCAAACTCTACACGAATACTCAATATGCCCAAATGTGAACACTGGTGGAGTTTGGGGAAAATAGAGTCTTGACATTTGGGAGTTGTAGTTGCTGGGATTTATAGTTCACCTACAATCACAGAGCATTCTGAACCCCTCCAATGATAGAATTGGACCAAACCTCCCACACAGAACCCCCATGTGGGCCACAGCAACGTGAGGCAGGGGACGGCTAGTCTATATAAATAAAAATGTAATATTTGTTTGTGGGATTAACATAACTCAAAAACCACTGGACGAATTGACACCAATTTTGGACACAATGCACCTGTAAGGCCAACAAGTGACCATCACTCATAAAAACACTTTAAAAACACAGCGGAAGAGTCTTAAAAAGCCAAAAAAGGAAAAAGATGCTATAGTGCATGTGCAAAACCACACACACACACACATATATATATATATATACACACACACAAATCACATATTCACAGACCGGGCCACAGCAGTGTATGGCAGGGGACAGCTAGTATGGAAAATAAATATTATTTATTTATTTATTTACAGCTTTTATATTCCGCCCTTCTCACCCCGCAAGGGACTCAGGGCGGATTACAGTGTACACATATATGGGAAACATTCAATGCCAATTTTTGACATACAAACATATACAGACATACACAGAGGCTATTTAACTTTTTCTGGCCACCAGGGGAGCCGTCGCTTTCATCGTCCATCTGCGACGCTGATGAAGTATTTCCGCATTCCCCGCATGCTTCCCCGCTGGAATGCTTTGCTGGAGTCTTCTTTATGGCCTCATAAATTAGTTAATTAAGCCCTAAACGGTTTAGTTAAGCCCTAAATGGTTCCGGCCCAAGCTACCTATCTGACCGCATCTCTGCCTATGAACCCACCAGGACTTTGAGATCTTCCGGGGAGGCCCTGCTCTCGATCCCGCCTGCTTCTCAGGCACGGCTGGCGGGGACGAGAGATAGGGCCTTCTCGGTGGTGGCCCCTTGGCTGTGGAACGCCCTTCCTGCAGACATTAGATTAGCACCATCCCTAATGGTATTCCGTAGAAAACTAAAGACCTGGCTGTTTGAGCAGGCGTTCGAATAATTAGTGCAATGCTTGGTTAACGAACAATGGAATGGAACAATGGATGACGAATTTGGATCATGTTTCTGATGATGAGATGATAGTGAATGGCTTCTGTAGTAATTGTTTATTAACTGTGTAATGTGTAGGCTGTTAATTGTTTTTATACTTAGCATTGAATTCTTGCTGTTGTTGTTTGTTGTACACCGCTGTGAGTCGCCTTCGGGCTGAGAACAGTAGTATATAATAGGGCTGGGCGGTTTCGTTTCGTTAATTCGTAATTCGTTAAAAATTCGTTATTTTTTTTGTTAACGAAGCGATAACGAACCATTCTGGAGCAGCTTAAAAACGAAACGAATTTTTCAATTCGTTTCGTAAATGCTTCGTATTTCGTTATGTATTTGTTTCGTTATTGGTTTGAGGTCGTTTCGTTATTATTTCCGCATGTCTGGGGCAAGTTTTATAGTTGTTTTTTGTTTAATTAGTGAAAAAAAATTATAATATCACACCAACAGTCAACAACAGAGGGAGAGGGAAGCTTCAGAAGTTTTTTTAGCGTATTGCGCAATCGCGGCTGCCATTAACGAATCGATTCGTTATTGTTTCGTTATTGTTTTGTAATTTTTTACCATTTACAAAATTTCGTAAATATCGAACTTTTTTTAAGGAAAATTTCGGAATTCTTTTAAATATCGAAACGCAAAAAACCCCAAAAAACGAATCGATTTTAGAAACAAATTTTTCCGTTGTTACCCAGGTCTAGTATATAAGTAAGGTAAATAAATAAATAAATTTAGCCTCCCCACACTTTAAGGTGGTACCTAATTTTCCTACTTGACAGATGCAACTGTCTTTCGGGTTGCAAAGGTCGACATCAGGCTACACACAATTGGTTGGAAACCCACTCCAACCCGGGCTGGCTTCGAACTCATGACCTTAATAAATAAATAAGTGTAGGATCTTGGTGATGGGTGTCTGGGAGTGGGTCTTTGGGGGGTTTCAAAAAAAGTGGGGTCGGCCCATTTGTGATCCATGTGGTGCACTTTGTTCTCCCCTGGTCCATACGTATTTAGAAAACAAAACATTATCTTCTTCCCCCCTTTTACATTTGCAGATGTATTTCCTCCCATTTTGGCTTTGCCTTTTGTCTTGCGTCCTTTGTTCCTTCCCTGTGAGTCACTGATCAAAGCTGCGGAGTGAGCCATTTCCTCAAGGCAGTTTTCAGCTCATCCTCAGTGCGGTGGCACCATTGGTTACCTAGCAACAACAGTGCTTATTTTTACTACAAATACCCCCCTCCCTCGCATCAGAGCCCCAAAAGCCTATTAATAGCAGCTCCAGAAGAGATTTATCTGAAGGAAAACAGCTTTCTGATTCTTGCGCCATTTGCCGACCCTTCTCGAAATGGCTTTAAAAAACACAGCTGTGCCCACTTCATGTGGGTGGAGGGGAGAGGGAATGACCCCTGCTGGGTTACAAGAAGGACTCTTAGCTTTGTAGTGGCTTTAAGAGGAAAAATGACTCACTTGGCTGGCATTTTCCAAGGTGTGCCTCACGAACTCAGTTGTAGCTGTGCGTATGTCATGAAACCTGCCCTGAGTAAGTAGCCGACAGCCTTCAGGTGTGGTCAACAACCATCTCTCATTCAAAGTGTAATTCCTATCACAAATCATGAGATCCATTGCAGATTGGAGACCTTGTTAGGAGATCCCTCATTGTCCGAGTAGGATAGTCTTCCAAGATAAGTGTACTGGTGGGGGACATGAGAGAAGCCTCCTTGCAGGATTGCAAGACATCCGGGCGTCCCCTGGGCAACGTCTTCGTAGACGGCCGATTCTCTCGATCCAGAAGCAACCAGAGACGACTTGCAGCATGCAAACAAGAAAGCAAAACAACCAACGGTCCTTTTCAGGACCAACCATGACAATAATCTCAATCAACATCGAAGGCATGTCAGCTGCCAAAGAACAACTGCTCTGTGAACTGTGCCGAGATAAGAAATGTGACGTGCTGTGTGCCCAAGAAACACACAGGATTGAACGACAGAAACGACCCAAAGTCCCAGGAATGGTCTTAGTAGCGGAAAGACCACATGCGCAGTATGGAAGCGCTGTCTTTGTCAAACCAGGCCTCCAAGTCAGCAGTGCCCACAATACTGAAGAAAACAATATCAAGGTTCTAACAGTAGAGCTTAATAACATCACCATCACCTCTGTGTGTTGTGTTGTTCATTCGTTCAGTCGTCTCCGACTCTTCGTGACCTCATGGACACCTCTGTGTACAAACCCCCAAATGAAGAGTTCTGCTTCTCCTCCTCCGAGAATTGTGATAGGCACCAAAGGGCGGTAGTAATTGGGGACTTCAACAGCCATAGCCACGTATGGGGCTATGCTCAAGAGGATAAAAATGGAGAGGCTGTCCAGTCCTGATCTGAACTGCACAAACTATCACTCATCCATGATAGCAAGCTCCCACCATCCTACAACAGTGGGAGATGGCACCGAGGTTATAACCCAGACCTCTTATTTGTGAGCGACAGCATCGTACAGCAATGCACTAAATCAGTGGGACCACCAATTCCAAACACACAGCACCGATCAATAATATGCCAACTGTTCCCAACAATAAGGCCTCAGGAAGTTCGATTTAAATGAAGATACAACTTCAGAAAGGCAGATTGGACTAAATTCTCAGACATGTTAGATGACATGATCACATCGGTCGTGCCTATCCCTGAGGAATACGAGCATTTTATTGAAATAGTGAAAACCTGCTCACGGGCCTCCATACCGAGAGGCTGCAGAACCAACTACCTTCAGGGAATTACTCCTGAAACAGCTGCCTTGTTGGAAAACTATTATAGGCTCCACAACGAAGACCCATTTAGTGAGCAAACCCTTCAGGCAGCGCAGAGCATTGTGTCCTCCATCTCTGAAGCCAAGAAAGAACAGTGGATCAAGTTGATCACAGAGGTCGACATGGGCAGGAGCAGCCAGAAGGCGTGGAGGCTGCTGAGACGGCTGAGCAACGACCCCTCACAAACTAATACCCATGCCAACATAAAGGCAGATCAGATAGCACACCAACTCTTGAAGAATGGGAAACCCAACTTTGCCACCAAAGTAGGAAAGAAACCAATAGCCAGACAACAACAACCTTCACGAACCATTTACATCTACCGAATTGGACATGGCTCTCAATAAATGTAAAAATGGTAACGTAGCTGGCCTGGATGACCTACGGATGGAACAAATCAAGAACTTTGGTCCAAAAGCAAGACGCTGGCTGCTGGAGCTGATGAACAACTGCACTGCATCCTGTCAGATCCCCAAAATCTGGAGGAAAGCAAGAGTCATTGCCATCTTGAAGCCAGGCAAAGACCGTAATGACCCAAAAAGCTACAGGCCAATCTCCCTGTTGTGCCATATTTACAAAGTTCTGAAGAGACTTATTTTGCATAGAATTACAGGAAAAATAGACCCATGTCTGATTCCACAGCAAGCTGGCTTCAGGAAAGACAAAAGCTGCACATTGCAAGTGCTGAACCTGACTCAGCACATAGAAGATGGCTTTGAAAGGCAGCAGATCACAGGAGCTGTCTTCATAGACCTGTCGGCAGCTTATGATACTGTAAACCACTGCCTCCTCCTGAGAAAAATGTATAATATCACAAAGGACTACCATCTCACCCGCCTCATAGGAAACCTGCAACAAAACAGGAGCTTTTTTGTTGAGTTCCAGGGCCAGAGAAGCAGATGGCAGAAACAGAAGAATGGCCTGCCTCAGGGGAGCGTGCTTGCTCCATCCATGTTCAGCATCTACAGAAATGACCAGCCACTGCCAGATGGGACAGAGAGCTTCATCTATGCTGATGATCGTGCCATTACTGCTCAAGCAGGGAGCTATGAGATGGTTGAACTGAAACTCTCCAAAGCTCTGGGTGCTCTTACTGCCTATTACAAAGAAAACCAGCTGATCCCTAACCCATCTAAAACACAGACATGTGCTTTTCATCTCAAGAACAGACAAGCATCCCGAGCTCTGTGGATCACCTGGGAAGGAATCCCACTGGAGCATTGCAGCACACCCAAATACCTGGAAGTCACGCTGGACCGTGCCCTGACCTACAAGAAGCACTGCCTGAATATCAAGCAAAAAGTGGGTGCTAGAAACAATATCATACGGAAGCTTACTGGCACAACCTGGGGATCACAACCAGACACAGTGAAGACATCCGCCCTTGTGCTATGCTACTCTGCTGCTGAGTACGCATGCCCAGTGTGGAACACATCTCACCACACTAAAACAGTGGATGTGGCTCTTAAGGAGACATGCCGCATTATCACGGGGTGTCTGCGCCCCACACCACTGGAGAAATTACACTGTCTAGCTGGTATTGCACCACCTGACATCCTCCAGGAAGTAGCAGCCAATAGTGAAAGGACCAAGGCAGAGACATCTCCAGCTCATCCCTTGTTTGGGCATCAGTCAGCACGTCAACGACTTAAATCAAGAAATAGTTTTCTAAGATCTACAGAGACACTCGCTGGAACACCTCAGCAAGCGAGAGTCCAAAAGTGGCAGGCTCAAACCCAGAGCCTCAATCAATGGCTCATACCCAATGAGAAACTCCCCTCCTGGGCACACAGAAAACTGGGCAATTGGAAGGCGCTGAACAGACTGCGCTCTGGCACCACGAGATGCAGAGCCAACCTCAAGAAATGGGGCCACAAAGTGGAATCCACGACATGCAAGTGTGGAGAAAAGCAAACCACTGACCACCTGCTGCAATGCAACCTGAGCCCTGCTACATGCACAATGGAAGACCTTCTTGCGGCAACACCAGAGGCACTCCAAGTGGCCAGATACTGGTCAAAGGATATTTAATCAACTACCAAGCTTGCAAACTCTGTGTCTTTTATATGTTTGTTTGTTTGTTCTGTCAAAAATGTAATACAATTGTTCGGTTGCCTGACACGATAAAAAATAAAATAAAAACAACCATACCTCATTCAAAGTGTAATTCCTATCACAAATCATGAGTCAATTGAAGATTGGAGACCTTGTTAGGAGATCCCCTCATTGTCCGAGTAGGATAGTCTTCCAAGATAAGTGTACTGGTGGGTCCGTAGGTGACTGTGGAGCCCTATTCTTGATCTGTATTCTTCTCCTGCAGTGAGGGCATTGGTTTCCACGTGGAAGGCGGTCTCGGTCGGGGTTGGCTTGACGCGCCTTCCTTTTTTTCCCTCCATTCATGCCTCTTCAGATTCTACAGCACTGCTGGTCACAGCTAACCTCCAGCTGGAGCGCTCAAGGGCCAGGGCTTCCCAGTTCTCAGTGTCTATGCCAGAGTTTTTAAGGTTGGCTTTGAGCCCATCTTTAAATCTCTTTTTTTGTCCATCAACATTTTCTGTAGGGAATTGGACAGGGGGAATGTGACCCTGTTGGTTCTCTTGGACATCTCAGCGGCTTTCGATACCATCAATCATGGTATCCTTCTGGGATGCCTTTCCGAGATGGGCCTTGGAGGTATGGCTTTGTCGTGGCTCTGGTCTTTCCTGGAGGGTTGATCCCAGATGGTGAAGCTGGGAGACGAGAGAGAGGGCCTTTTCGGTGGTGGTCCCTTAACTCTGGAACTCACTCCCTAAAGACATCAGACAGGCTCCAACTTTGGCAGTCTTCAGGAGGAACTTGAAGACGTGGCTGTTCCAGTGTGTCTTCCCGGAATAAATGACCCATAGCACTTTGTCCTCCAAAGCACTTTACCTTTCTCTAAGTCTGTTCATATGCCCTTCCACAAACACCAGTATCACCTTCCGTTCATGTCCCAGCAATATTTCCAATGTTAACCCTACATTTGGCCTTCCCACTGTTTTAATTATGTGTTGTTTTATTGATAATGTTGTGCATTTTATTGTCTATGTGTTTTTAATTGCTTGTACTGTGCTGTTATTGCTTGTATTGTTGTGTTTGGGCTTGGCCTCATGTAAGCCGCACCGAGTCCCATGGGGAGATGGTAGCAGGGTACAAATAAAGTGTTGTTGTTGTTGTTGTTGTTGTTGTTGTTGTTATTATTATTATCTGTTGTTCTCTCTCCCTCTCTCTCTTCATGAAACCAAACATACCAGGAATAAAAGTCACACAAAATTCACTAACCTAAAGTTCCTCAAAGTGGACAAGAGCAAAGTAAACAGCAATCTCCAAAAGCGGACAAGAGCACAAGGCACAGAGGCTGCTCCCTGAAGCCCTAAAGCTCTGTATTCTTACCTTAGCTCTCCCTCTGGTGCTAGCTCTTAACTCAAAATGGTGCTCTTATGGTTAAATGAAACTTGGGCCAAGCAACAGCTCTTAATTCAAAATGCCCTTAAGTTGGGACACTCTTAAGTCTGTCTGGTGTATGAGGTTTAGCCCTCAAATTGTTCAGTTCATTCCTCCGAGACCGGAGACAGAAGGTGGAGTGGTCAGGCCAAAGCTCTGAGAGCTCCTGCCTTTGCTGTGGAGTTCCCCAGGGTGCTATCCTCTCGCCCCTGTTATTTAACATCTACGTCCGACCACTTGCTGGACTGGTGCGGAGCTTTGGCATAGAGAGCTACCAGTATGCAGATGATACCCAGCTACTCTTGCGTCTCGAACCTGGAACAACTGCGATTCCTGAGAACTTTAGGCTGTGTTTGGAAGCAGTGATGAGTTGGCTACGAGCAAGCAGACTAAAAGTGAATCCTGCAAAAACTGAGATACTATGGCCCGGCCAGCCACCAGAATTAACCCAGTCTCTGCCTGATTTCGATGGGGAAGCTCTAGTTCCGTCTGCCACTGTTAAAAGCCTTGGGGTTGTGTTGGACTCATCGCTGACGAAGGAGGCCCAGATCACTGCCATAAGTAAGCAGGCCTTTTTTCATCTTCGCCAGGCAAGGAAATTGGCATCCTACCTTTCGGTAGAAGCATTGGCAACGGTAATCCACACAACAGTCACCACGAGGTTGGACTATTGCAATGCCTTATATGCTGGTCTTCCGAAGTCAACGACCCAGAAGATTCGGATGGTCCAAAATGCAGCAGCCAGGCTGCTAGCGGGATCATCTATAAGATCCCATATTACACCGATTCTGCAACAACTGCATTGGCTACCAATAGAACATCGGATCTCTTACAAGATACTGATCCTGACATTTAGAGCTCAAAATGGCCAAGGACCTTTATATCTTAGGGACCGCCTCATTCCTTTTCTCCATCAGTGGTCACCTCGATCCACCCAGGAAAATCTCCTCTACATACTAGGTCCTAGGGAGGTACACCTGGAAGCTACAAGGCGTAGAGCTTTTTCGATCTATGCTCCAATTCTGTGGAACTCATTGCCTCCATACATTAGAGCAATGTCGGAGTTGCGACCTTTTGCAAAGGCGCTCAAGACTTGGCTGTTTGGTTGTGCATTTAAGTAACCGGATCAAATTTTGCCATAATCACTGCTGAATGTTTTTATGTTGAATGTTTTTATGTTTTTATATTGAATGTTTTATATTGTGTATAAACTGTTTTAAATTGTAAGTCGCTCGGAGCACTTTGGTGGAGAGCGACTAATTAAGAAATAAAGTGATGATGATGATGATGAAGTAGAGGTTCCACTGTATCATTAATATCTGAGAGTCAGTACCATTACTGTATCATAAAAATAGCTTAAGTAAGTCTCATTAGAGAAATCAGTAAAGAATAAACAAAGAAGGTCTGTCATTGTGTTGTTGTTGTTCATTCGTTCAGTCGTCTCCGACTCTTCGTGACCTCATGGACCAGCCCACGCCAAAGCTCCCTGTCGGCCGTCACCACTCCCAGCTCCTTCAAGGTCAGTCCAGTCACTTCAAGGATGCCATCCATCCATCTTGCCCTTGGTCGGCCCCTCTTCCTTTTGCCTTCCACTTTCCCCAGCATGATTGTCTTCTCTAGGCTTTGCTGTCTCCTCATGATGTGGCCAAAGTACTTCAACTTTGTCACTAGTATCCTTCCTTCCAGTGAGCAGTCGGGCTTTATTTCCTGGAAGATGGACTGGTTGGATCTTCTCGCAGTCCAAGGCACTCTCAGCACTTTCCTCCAACACCATAGTTCAAAAGCATCTATCTTCCTTCACTCAGCCTTCCCTAAGGTCCAGCTCTCACATCCGTAGGTTACTACAGGGAATACCATGGCTTTGACTATGCAGATCTTTGTTACTAGTGTGATGTCTCTACTCTTTACTATTTTATCGAGACTGGACATTGCTCTCCTCCCAAGAAGTAAGCGTCTCCTGATTTCCTGGCCACAGTCTGCATCTGCAGTAATCTTTGCACCTAGAAATACAAAGTCTGTGACGGCCTCCACGATTTCTCCCTCTATCTTCCAGTTGTCAATCATTCTTGTTGCCATAATCTTGGGTTTTTTTATGTTTAGCTGCAACCTGGCTTTTGCGCTTTCTTCTTTCACCTTGATTAGAAGGCTCCTCTGTCATTAGAAGGCTCCTCTGTCATTGTACGCTGCATTAAAGTTTAACGCAAGCATGATTTATATTAAAATAGATTGCTACCAGTCAAACTTATTAGAGGGGAAGGACCTTGCCTAATTTGGAAAGCAATACCACATCTGTTTAATATTAAATTCAAAATCTTGTTGTTTTGACTCCCTGAGTTGAGTTGGTGCTATTCCCCAAAAGCTGTGGTTGATAGCTCGATGTTTTTTTCTTTTAATGATCAGTAGAAATTCAACATTGACCGCCAAAAATATTTTGTGTCACTCATGAATTGTAATTTTAATTGCAACATCTGATTCTGTGTGTGTGTTAAAGAAACCTTTCTGTTTGGCTGTACAAAACTCTAGAATAACTCAGCTGCAAATCTCTGCCCTAGATTTGAGTTAAAAGTGCTTTTAAAGATTTCTCCCCCTTCTTGCCTGATTTGTGAATTTTTCTTCTAGTGTTTAAGCTTTCGGCCTCTCTAAACTTCAATTGCACATACCAACTGTGCACAGAGAGAGAGATTTACACTGATACTTCATCCTTTTTAGCCTCGGTTCCATATTTGCCCATTCTTTGAATCATAAAAAGCAACCAGTAAGTCAGGCAAGAGATGCTTTAGCTTTTGTTCCTTATAGCACTGCGGGGGGATCTCATATAAATAAATGCAGAGGGCGTGCAAATAGTTTGCCATACAGAAGGAGCTTTAGTTTGATATGAAGAACCCACATGGGATAATCCATATACAAATATGAAACATTGGATAAGCTTTAATCTTACCTTGACCCTTACTTTACCTATATAGAGAGGTTCAAAGCCACACAAGGAATAATCAACAATTCTAACAATATTTTTGTTGCCAGTCATCTATATAAATAAATATGTAATGTTTGTTTGTAGGATTAACAGAACTCAAAAACCACCGGGGGAATTGCCGCCAAATTTGGCCACAAGATACCTACTTACCCAAGGAGTGACCATCACTCAAAAATTAATTTTGTCATTTGGGAGTTGTAGTTGCTGGGATTTATAGTTTACCTACAATCAAAGAGCATTCTGAACTCCACCAGTGATGGAATTGAACCAAACATGGTACACAGGACTCCCATGACCAACAGAAAACACCAGAAGGGTTTGGTGGGCATTGACCTTGAGTCTGGGAGTTGTAGTTCACCTACATCCAGAGAGCACTGTGGACTCAAATAATGATGGATCTGGACCAAACTTGGCATAAATATTCCATATGCCCAAATATTAACACAGATGGAGTTTGGGAAAAATAGACATTCACCTTTGAGAGTTGTAGTTACTGGGATTTATAGTTCACCTACAATCAGTGAGCATTCTGAACCCCACCAACGACAGAATTGGGGCAAACTTCCCACACAAAATCCCCATGATCAACAGAAAATACTTAAGGCCATCCAGTCCAACTCCCTTCTCCAGGACAAGAAAACATAATCAACTCCCTCCTGACAAAGAGCCATCCAGCCATAGATATAGATAGATAGATAGATAGATAGATAGATAGATAGATAGATAGATAGATAGATATGATTCACACACAGAGAGATATAGATTTAAAAGGGACCGCTAAAGAAGGACAATTATATGTTGCATGTTCCAGAGTTGGCAAACTAGACAATCTCCACATCAACACTGACAAAGAACCAGCAAGAAATACTGTTTACCCACATACATAAAGAAATTACATATGTTAGAAACCAACACTTTCTCATTACTTTATTTTCCAGATCACCAGACGGCCACAGCAATGCGTGGCAAGGGACGGCTAGTGTTTTATACATGTATTTATTTATCATATCAGGAGCAAACCAATCTATTTGAGAAAACACAAAGTTTAAAAACTTGGCATTCTATGAAATGTCCTTTGACCAGTAGCTGGCCACTTGGAGTGCCTCTGGTGCCTCTATAAGAAGGTCCTCCATTGTGCATGTGGCAATGTGGCAAGGCTCAGATTTCATTGTAGTAAGTGGCCTGTGGTTTGCTCTTCTCCGCACTCAAGGTTGGCTCTGCATCTCGTGGTGCAAGAACACCATCTGTTCAGTGCCTTCCAAGTTGTCCAGTTTTCTGTGTATCCAGGAGGGAGTCTTTCAATTGTTTTTGTTTTTTGTTTTGTTTTGTTTTTGTCATGTCAGGAGCAACTTGAGAAACTGCAAGTCACTTCTGGTGTGAGAGAATTGGCCGTCTGCGAGGACGTTGCCCAGGGGACGCCTGGATGATTTGATGTTTTTATCATCCTTGCGGGAGGCTTCTCTTATGTCCCCACATGAGAAGCTGGAGTTGATAGAGGGAGCTCAAACGCCTCTCCCCGGATTCGAACCTGCGACCTGTCGGTCTTCAGTCCTGCCGGCACAGGGGTTTAACCCACTGCGCCACCGGGGGCTCATTTGGTATCAGCCATGGATTGAGTTGCTGGATTTTAGCCTGCCATTTTTGGACTCTCGCTTGCTGAGGTGTATGTAGATCTTAGAAAACTATTTATTGATTTAAGGCATTGGCATGCTGGTTGATATCCAAACAGGGGGTGGGCTGGAGATGTCAATGTCTTAGTTATTTCATTATTGGCTGCTACTTCCTGGTGGATGTCAGGTGGTGCAATACCAGTTAGACCATGTAATTTCTCCAGTGGTGTAGGGTACAGACAGCTTGTGATAATGTGGCATGTTTTTATAAATGTAAGAAGAAACTCAGAAGGATCTAAACTTGAAAGAGTTGATCAGCCATCTTTCTCCCTGTCAAATAATACATGTTTGTAAGGTATTTGGTATTTCCTCATCGCACACTGGAAGTATTTGGTTGTTCCTTCTTGGTGTTGTTTCAAACAGTAAAGTTTGGCAAATATTGTAAACTTGTCTTCTTTTAATATTTTGTAAGGCAGACTTCTTTGACACTGGCCATACTAGCTAGCCAAACATTATGTTGAGTTGTGAAATATTAAGAGTCCTACTATTGGTATTCCAACTCCAAAGGTTTTCTGCAAAAGATAGAACCAATGTCTTTGGGCTTGTTTGGTTCCCCCCCCCCCCCCCCATTAAAATGTGATTTGTGGCAGTAGAATTTGCAACAGAGTCCTGGTCTAGATACAGCAGATAAGGATAAGAAAGTTGACAAGGATAAGATTGAGGACAAATGTTGGACCATAGGCTTGTGCAATCTGGGTAAACCTTGACCTGTTTCATATCCTGGCTTTCAGTGAGGGCGCAAATCCATTTTTGGGATTTCGCATTGATGTGGTGAGGGGTGTGTGTGGAGGGACGGATGTGTTGTTTTGTGGTGTATGCACATGCAAATGTGGAGGGCCAATTGTATTGTGTTAGAGAAATAGCTGTAACTCCAAAGGCAGACAAGAGTTCCTTCTGTAATTTCACTGTGAAATGTCACAGTGACAAATAAAGCTGTTCTAATTCTGATCTTGATTCATTATCTGATTTCAAGTTATATACATCAGCGTAGCCCCAGTTTCTGCCAACCTAGTAGTTTGAAAACATGCAAATGTGAGTAGATCAATAGGTACTGCTCCGTCGGGAAGGTAACGGTGCTCCATACAGTCATGCCAGCCACATGACCTTGGAGGTGTCTACGGACAACGCCGACTCTTCGGCTTAGAAATGGAGATGAACACCACATCCCAGAGTTGGGCACGACTGGACTTCATGTCAGGGGGAAACATTTACCTATAGTCATGATTTTCATTTTCTTTAACTATAAACTTGCCTTTACACTTTCTTCCTTCACTTTCTTCAGTAATTATTTGAAGCCTTTGCTATTTTTTGCTAGTGATATGGTGTCATCTGCCTATCCGAAATGGTTGATGTTCTTCCTCCAGTTTTCACGCCTCCTTCCTTTGATGCTAATTCTGCTTTACATACGATATGTTCTGCATACAATTTGAAAAGATAGGGTGATCTTGCCCGTTCTGCCAGCCTCGCCCTCGTGTCATCTGTAAACCATTCTGTCTCCCTGTATTCCTTGTCCAGGTTATGTATCAGGACAATCTAATGTGGTGTCACACCCATGTCTTTTCAATCTACACAATCAAAGGTTCTATAAAGCACAGGCTGATTTTCTTCTAAAATACTTTAGTGAGACTACCCACACTGAAAAGGCAACCTCAGCAGATGTCTAGGGGGTAGAAAATTTCCGAATTTGCAAAGACGTTCAATGAAGACTGAGTATATTTAGTAGTTACAGACCACTTGGTTAGGCTTCAACCTAAAAATGCAATAAATAAAATGGAAAGAAGATGAAGGGCTGGAGGAAAACAGAGATGGGCTGAAATTAATTAGATTTTGAACAGCAGTAATCTATCTTGTGCTGGTACGGCTGTACCAGGAGGTCCAACTTTATTTTCTTTCTGTTATCTGTTTTGCAGTCATAGGACAGGCCTCCTGTCCATCATAATTAAGCTTTGGTTCCGCCCCTTGTTCTGGGCTCTGGGAGGGAAAGGAGCCATTTTTTGGGCAGTCTCACACAAGGTAGCTAAGCTATAGGACGTAGACCAGCTCGTCCCATAGAAAAGCTTCCTTTCTCAATAACCATCCAGGGAAAAGGTAACATCCGGGGATAGAGAAGCAGAAATTCCAGGAGAAAGGTCCCAAAAGCTCTGGCTGAGAGCACACAGCCTCACGGCATCAGAGGGAACAGCCCTGAAGTTTCTAAGAATTCCCGAAGGGAGAACAGCATTACAGATCCACGGAACTCCAGCTGAAATATTTTCAAGCCTCGGCTAGTAGGTCTACTCGATACCCAGACGCACTTGGAATCGGTAGTAGGTCCCACACCGATGAGGCATAGATAGAAAGCAGCCTGGGAGAGGTTAAAAAGGGTTTTTCCTACAGAGAAAGTTTAGTTAATCAAAGTCAGGTGCCAGTCCATTGAGGACCAGACTAAGAAAACCTTGAAATATTGTTTGAACCATCGAAGATTTGTTGTTTGTTCCAAAATAAAGACTTTGTTGCATCATTAAAGACTCTAAAGACCATCACTTCAAAAAATCCCTGAGAACCTCTCTTTGAGGTGCTCCTGGCTTCCCGCTCGGCTTAAAGTATATGTCCTATAGAAAAGTACAGCTATTACAGGCCCAGGGCGCGACAGAACCATCTGCAAGGCAACATTCTGTTAAATTTGCAGGACTTTTGCCCCCAAATATGGAGCTATCAAGAGTAGTTGTACACTGGAGCTTAGACCACATTCATTTCTTAAAACCACGAAGGAGTTGGCTAGTAATTAATTGGCAAAAGCCAGCTGTGGGTCCCGGCTGCAAATGGGGTCCCCTTCGCTCAATGTTGGGGTTAAGAAAAAATTGGCAAAAGTAATAATAATAATAATAATATAATCAAACTTTATTTATACCCCGCCACCATCTCCCCAAGGGGACTTGGAGCGGCTTACATGAGGCCAAGCCCAACAACACATCAATAAAACAAAATACAATAAGCAAAAACAATACAATTAATATAACTCACATATAAACAATAACACGCAAGGAGTTAAAAAACCTATGGCTGGGCCAAATGTAATAATTTAAAATTTAAAAAAATAAACACTGGGCATGAACAGTAAGGACCTCATCACATTGAGATCCTCAAGACGGGGGAGAGCACAGGACCTCACTACCTCTGAGGATGCTTTCCATAGATGCAGGCAAAACGTCAGGAGAGAATGCCTCTAGAACATGGCCATATAGCCTGAAAAAACCTACAATAACCCAGTGATTCCGGCCATGAAAGCCTTCGACAATACGTTATATAAGGTTTTTGAATGCCAACTAGATACACTAATCTGTTAACAACAACGGGCAGTGTTTACAGAGGACTCTGCAGAAATTGCTTCTTCTGTGTTTCATAAAAAGGAAAATCACCTTGATTAGCAAGCTTTACAAATGCTGATTTATCATAAAATGTTTGATTTTTATACCCATTTTACATGTCCATATACTTGGGGTTGCATTAAATATTCTCAGGCAGAAAGCAGTTGAGAAAAAATTCTCAAGCAGAAAGGGGTTGCAAGTAGGAAAAGGCTAAAAACCTTGGGCTAGCAGTGTTTCTCAAACTCTGCTCCTCCAGTTTTTTTGGTCTTCAGTTCCCAGAAATCCCAGCCAGCTTATCACCTGTTAGAAAGTCCAAAATTTCTGGGGGAGCAGAGTTTGAGAAACACTGGGCTAGAGCATAGGCTTTACATGCAAAACATTGCAGGCTCAATATCTGGAATTACTGTTTTGTTTTGTTTTGTTTTAACCCATATGGTTAACTTTATTCAATCTGTATATTTCAAGAAAATCGGGTGCCCTAACAAATTTGTGAACATCCTGCGGCTCTTCCATGATGACATGATGGCAACAGTCTCCCAAAGTGACCAATTTAAGGTGGAATCAGGTGTCAAACAGGGATGCGTTATTGCCCCAACTTTACTCTCCATCTTCATTGCTATGATACTTCATCTTGTTGACGGGAAGCTTCCCACCGGAGTGGAAATCATCTATTGGACAGATGGCAAGCTATTTAAGCTCAGCAGACTGAAAGCCAAAACCAAGGTTACAACAACATTTGTTATAGAACTCCAATATGCTGATGACAACATCGTCTGTGCACATTCAGAAGAAGACCTACCAGCCACTCTAAACACCTTTGCAGAAGCATACAAGAAGCTCGGCCTGTCACTGAACATCGAGAAAACCAAAGTCTTCTTCCAGCAGTCACCAGCCAAACCCTCTCCAAGGCCAGAGATACAGTTGACCATTTCCGCTACCTTGGCAGCCACCTCTCCATCAAAGTCAACATCGACACCGAAATACAACACCGTGTGAGCTCTGTGAGTGCAGCATTTTTCCGAATGAAGCAGAGAGTGCTTGAGGACCGGGACATCCGTAGGGATACCAAGGTGCTTGTTTACAAAGCTATTGTCTTCCCAACCCTGCTATATGCCTGCAAAACGTGGACTGTCTACAGACGTCACATGCAACTTCTGGAACAATTCCATTAGCGCTGCCTCTGGAAAATCCTGCAAATCTCTTGGGAAGGCAAGCGGACAAATGTCAGTGTGCTGGAAGAAGCAAGGACCACCAGCGTTGAAGCGATGGTCCTCCGCCATCAACTCTGCTGGACCAGCCACGTTGTCCGGATGCCTGAACACCGTCTCCCAAAGCAGTTCCTCTACTCCGAACTCAGGAATGGAAAATGGAATGTTGGTGGACAGGAAAAGAGATTTAAAGATGGGCTCAAAGCCAACCTTAAAAACTCCAGTTGGAGGTCAGCTGTGACCAGCAGTACTGCAGAATTTGAAGGAATTTGAAGGGCAGGAATGGAGGGCGAAAAAGAGAAACGTGCCAAGAGGGAGGTGCATCAAGCCAACCCCGACTGGGACCGCCTTCCACCTGGAAACCAATGCCCTCACTGCAGAACAAGAATAGGGCTCCACAGTCACCTACGGACTCCCCCTGGAAGATTATCCTATTCAGACAACGAGGGATCACCTAAGTAACTAATTTTTCAAGAGATGGAGATGGAGACAGACCTTGGAAGATAGGAAAGATTCCAGAACTTTGGGAGTAATTTTGATAAAGAGCTGTAAGTTGTGAAATTCAGGGCAGGTCCTGCATATGTAACTGATTTGAAAGGATGAGCCCAACTTAACTCATTGTTATTCTCTTGTGGTCTATCAAATCCATATGCATGGAAAGGAATCACAGAATCATAGAATCAAAGAGTTGGAAGAGACCTCATGGGCCATCCAGTCCAACCCCCTGCCAAGAAGCAGGAATATTGCATTCAAATCACCCCTGACAGATGGCCATCCAGCCTCTGTTTAAAAGCTTCCAAAGAAGGAGCCTCCACCACTCTCAGGGGCAGAGAGTTCCACTGCTGAACGGCTCTCACAGTCAGGAAGTTCTTCCTCATGTTCAGATGGAATATTCTCTCTTGTAGTTTGAAGCCATTGTTCCGCGTCCTAGTCTCCAAGGAAGCAGAAAACAAGCTTGCTCCCTCCTCCCTGTGGCTTCCTCTCACATATTTATACATGGCTATCATATCCCCTCTCAGCCTTCTCTTCTTCAGGAAGGCTTTTAATTGGTGTTTTTAATAATAACTCTGTGTATGAGGAAAGTTTGGAGATATTATTTTTTTGTTCCCTCCAGTGCTGTCAATCAAGGGTGGGATTGAGGCTGGAAGGGTGGAAAAACAAATGAAGCATCTTGATTGGAAGAAGAATTTAGTTTGAGGAAGTCTGTTGCTCTTTTCTTTCTACACTGAATGAAATTTGAAATTGATCCCAGCTAGGTGCTAGCTATCCTTCCTTAAGTGCAAACCGTAGAGATTGGCGGTTTAACTGACAAGTTTACACAGCATCCAGTTCACTGCATTGACAGGGTGTTGTACAACATGCCTGGTTGCCAGAAAGTGTGGGAAAATCATAAAGGAGACCCAACACAGACCACAAAAATCACATGCCTGCGGTTTTCTGAAAACACATAATCATAATCAATTTTGATTAACACAATTCATGTGAGGTTCATTAGCCATTTGCCAGTGTGCACATCTTTTATTAGGGAACTGGGCATGTTTAGCCTGAAGAAGAGAAGTCTGAGAGGAGATATGATAGCCATGTATAAATATGTGAGAGGAAGCCACAGGGAGGAGGGAGCAAGCTTGTTTTCTGCTTCCTTGGAGAATAGGACGCGGAACAATGGCTTCAAACTACAAGAGAGGAGATTCCATCTGAACATTAGGAAGAACTTCCTGACTGTGAGAGCCGTTCAGCAGTGGAACTCTCTGCCCCGGAGTGTGGTGGAGGCTCCTTCTTTGGAAGCTTTTAAGCAGAGGCTGGATGGCCATTTGTCAGGGGTGATTTGAATGCAATATTCCTGCTTCTTGGCAGGGGGTTGGACTGGATGGCCCATGAGGTCTCTTCCAACTCTTTGATTCTATGATTCTATGATTCTATGAAGCTATTCAGGATGCTAAATGTGTCCATATCTTTGCTTATGGTTGCCCATAAGGTTAGGAAGAGTGCAAGAATTAGTAGCAGAATTAGTACTAATTGCTGTTTCTAATTAGTAGCATTAGAAACAGCAAGGATTATTTGTCTACATCAGGGGTCCTCAAACTAAGGCCTGAGGGCCGAATACAGCCCTCCAAGGTCATTTACCCGGTACTTGAATGGGAGATCACCAGTGAAGAGCTGGTACTGTAAACTATGTTTGAGGGGAAGAAAATGGCAAAATCTCCCCAGATTATTCCTTGCCTAAGAAAACCCTATGACAGAGGTTCTCAACCTGGGGATCGCAACCCCCGGAGGGGTCGTTTGGCAATTCTGGAGGGGTTGCGGCATAGTCTCGTTAGGCCACGCCTCCTCCTGCAGGCCACATGCGCCCTCAATAGCGCGCCAAACAGATACTGAGGCCTTTGCAGAAGCTACTGGAAGAGAGAGGGGCAGGGAAGGAAAGGAAAGAGGGGAGAGAAAGAGCCTGGCTTTGCACCTGGGCTTCCCTCTCACCTAGCGAGCAGGGCTGCGCTTCTCCATTAGCGGCCTGTGCCTCCGCGCCCCCCGTCTCTCTCGCCTTCCGTGCTTGTCTCTTTCTCCTGCACGTGTGGTGAGGCCTCCCAGCTCCATGCGGCTGCCTTCCCTTCCTGGCTGGAGGGCCCAAGAAGAGCAAGTGGGGGAAGAGTCCCTGGGAGTGCACACCCAGGGGCCGATGGAGCATGGTCCCTGGATACATGCTCCCAGGTCCTCTTCCCCGCGGGCTTGGCAATGCTGGGAGAGGGACGCGCTCCGGCGTTGGCAAGCACACAGGGGAAGGGGCCTCGTGCAGGGAGCATGCACCCAGGGGACGATGGAAGGATTTATTTATTTATTTATTTGTATACCAGTCTTCTCACCTCCGTGGAAGGACTCAGGCCGGTTTCCAACAATAGTATCACAAACAATCCTTTAAAAACATCACATTCCGTAATACACTAACACATTAAAATACCAAAAATACAATCATATAATTACAATGGCCAAGTTGTCACAATAAAATCGTTGTTCATCACCATCCATCCATATAGCCACGAGTTATTGACTCACTCATCAAATGCCAGTTTCCAGAGCCAGGTTTTCACCTGTTTTCTAAAAGTCAGGAGAGAAGGGGCAGTTCTAATCTCCAGTGGGAAGGAGTTCCAGAGCCGAGGAGCCACCACCGAGAAGTCTCTGTCCCTCGTCCCCACCAGGCGCGCTTGCGAGGATGGTGGGACCGAGAGCAGGGTCCCTCCAGACGATCTTAACAATCTTGATGGTTCATAGAGGAGAATCCGTTCGGACAGGTAAACTGGGCCGGAGTCGTTTAGAGATTTATAGGTTTACACCAGCACTTTGGATTGTGCTCGGAAGCTAATTGGCAGCCAGTGGAGCTGGCGCAACAGAGGAGTAGTATGCTCCCTGTACCCCGCTCCTGTTAGTAATCCGGCTGCCGCTCGTTGGACTAGTTGGAGCTTCCGGGCAGTCTTCAGAGGCAACCCCACGTAGAGAGTGTTGCAGTCATCTAAACGGGATGTAACCAGAGCGTGGACCACCGTGGCCAAGTCATACTTCCCAAGGTATGGGTGCAGCTGGCGCACAAGTTTTAATTGTGCAAAAGCTTCCCTGACCACCGCCGAGACCTGGGGTTCCAGGCTCACAGCTCCTGCGTGCATGCTCCCAGGGCCTCTTCCCCTACTCGCTCTTCTTGGGCCCTCCAGGGAGGGAAAGCAGCCGCATGGAGCCGGGAGACCTCGCCACACGTGCAGGAGAAAGAAACAAGCATGGAGGGCCAGAGAGAGGGAGAGGACTGAGGGGCGGAAGCACAGCCCGCTAATGGAGAAGCACAGGCCCTGCCCACTAGGCAAGAGGGAAGCCCTCCAGGGGCAAGGAGGCACTCAGCCAGGCTCTTTCTCTCTTTCCTTTCCTTCCCTGCCTCCCTCTCTTACACTCACACTCCCAGTCCCCCTACTCTGGAAGAGCACAGGGCCTCTTCTCCCAGGCCTCTCCAGGCAGCTGTGCCTGGACCCCTCAGGGCAGCAAGGAGGCCTCTTCAAAAATGGAAGGGATTGAAGCTACTGCAAATCTTATCTATTGTACATGCCTCCCCCAAACCCCTCCAGTATTTTCTGTTGGTCATGGAAGTCCTGTATGCCAAGTTTGGTTCGATTCTATTGTTGGTGGAGTTCAGAATGCTCTTTGGTGCCTGGTGTACTATAAATCCACACAAATGCAATTCCCAAATGTCAGGGTCTATTTTTCCCAAACCCCTCCAGTATTTTCTGTTGTTCATGGAAGTCCTGTATGCCAAGTTTGGTCAATTCTATTGCTGGTAGAGTTCAGAATGCTCTTTGGTGCCTGGTGTACTATAAATCCACACAAATGCAATTCCCAAATGTCAGGGTCTCTTTTTCCTAAACCCCTCCAGTATTTTCCATTGGTCATGGAAGTAGTGTATGCCAAGTTTGGTTCAATTATATTGTTGGTGAAGTTCAGAATGCTCTTTGGTGCCTGGTGTACTATAAATCCATACAAATGCAATTCCCAAATGTCAGGGTCTCTTTTTCCCAAACCCCTCCAGTATTTTCTGTTGGCCATGGAAGTCCTGTATGCCAAGTTTGGTTCAATTCTATTGTTGGTGGAGTTCAAAATGCTCTTTGGTGCCTGGTGAACTATAAATCCACACAAATGCAATTCCCAAAAAGTCAGAGTTGAATCGGTTGGCGGTAATTCTAATCCCTTCATCCACTGTCCATACTCCCCCAAACATATTGTTTTTATCATTAACCACTATGTTTTAATTATGTTCAATTTGTAACAATGGAAATACAATGTATTGTCGAAGGCTTTCATGGCTGGAATCACTAGGTTCTTGTAGGTTTTTTCGGGCTATAGGGCCATGTTCTAGAGGCATTTCTCCTGACGTTTCGCCTGCATCTATGGCAAGCATCCTCAGAGGTAGTGAGGTCAATTTCAACAGAAAGGAGGAGACCATGAAAATGAACAAAATCTGGCTACCAGTATTAAAAAACTCTAAAATTACAACAGCAAAACAGCAGAGAGGAAACAACCAGGCACATCTTAACACCTCTCAACATAACATTTTCCCAGGCTCAGCCAGGCCTTCAAATGCTAATGAAGGTGGTCAGCTGAAACATTCACACCTAGCTTCAGCAGAGCTCTTTGCCCCACCCCAGTCATTCCACAGATATATAAACCCATTTTCCTATTTCCAACAGACCTCACTACCTCTGAGGATGCTTGCCATAGATGCAGGCGAAACGTCAGGAGAAATGCCTCTAGAACATGGCCCTATAGGCCGAAAAAACCTACAAGAACCTAATGGAAATACATCCTGCATATCAGATATTTACATTACAATTCATAACAGTACAGTTATGACGTAGCAACAAAAATATGTTTGGGGGTCACCACAACATGAGGAACATGAGGTATTTAGAGGTCATGGCATTAGAAAGATTGAGAACCACTGCCCTATGAAATGCATGGGGTCTTTCATAAATCAACAGGCAACTTGAAAGTAGGCACAGATCAAGTATCAGTTATTTTAGGTCTTATAGTCTTTAGGTAAAGGTAAAGGTAAAGGTAGTCCCCTGACATTAAGTCCAGTCATGTCTGACTCTGGGGTGTGGTGCTCATCTCCATTTCTAAGCCGAAGAGCCAGCGTTGTCCGTAGACACTTCCAAGGTCATGTGGCCGGCATGACTGCATGGAGCGCTGTTATAGTCTTTATAGTCTTATAGTCTTTACTGCCTGCAATTTCTCTGTGTAACCCCACTACCTCATTCATGAAAGTTTAAAGGAACTCCAGGCACCATTAACTTTGATTGACAGACTTTTCCATTTGGTTCTTTAGTGCAGTTTTTTTCCTCCTTAAAGAAAATTTTGTTCAGGAAAAAAAAGAGGGAATAGCTTCACAATGCTTTTCAACTATGCACAGTAGGAACACTTATAGATACACTTACCTGGGAGTTCTTGAAAGTCTAGGTTTTTCAAAGGTGGGGTTAGGGAGGCATGCTGACCTATACCGGCACACTCCTTTTTCTTCTTCTTTGCAAGTCTTGCAGGCAAAGAGAAACATCAAATGGCTGTGTAGTGGGTGTCATCTTGTTCCTCCTATATATATATCTGTGCTTTAACTCCTCCAACCATATAGTTTCAATCATAAATCAATCTGGCAACATTTTAAGATTTAAAAATAATATTAATTATTCAGAAGTTGACCTTTTGGACGTCCTTACTCTGATGGGTCTTGACATTTGTCTGAGCATCTGAGATGCTAATACCAACCCTAATAGTGTGCAAAACATCCAAAGGCAAATAGAAGCGGGAGCAGAGAATTGTGACTAACAGATCTTTCCTGTCAATAAATTCCTGATCTGTGAATCAAGCAGCCAGATACATTGGAACATGTATTTTTAACTGCAAAGTGGTGTTCCTTGGTGTGCTGAATTCCCCACTTGTAAGGTCAGAGCAGGCCTGTAGCGAGGGGGGGGGGTTAGGGGTTCAACCCCCACCCCGAAATGTTTCAGATTTTTTAAAAAAAACAAACCAGTATACTCATGAATTTTAACTGGTTAACCTAATCCCCATGCTAAGTCTATGAGATGCAAAAAATGAAGAGTCCCTCCAGAACTACAAGCACTATCTCAAGCAAATATTTATTTATTTATTTATTATTCGAACTTATATGCCACCACTCCCCTGGGGCTTGGAGCGGCTTACAAGAACAGGCTAAAATCGAACACAATTTAAAAACAATTTAAAACAATTTTTAAAAAGCAATATCAGAGATCAAAGGCCCGTTGAAACAGATATGTCTTACATGCCCTGCGGAAGGCTGATAAGTCCCGCAAGGCACGGACTTCAGGTGGCAGAGTATTCCAGAGTGATGGTGCCACTGCTGTAAAGGCTCTGCATCTGGTTGCTGTTAGACGCAAGGTCTTGACACTGGGAATTTCCAATAGATCTTGGTCCTCAGAACAGAGGGATCTCTGGGGATGGTAGGGGGTGAGGCGGTCCCTCAGGTACATCGGCCCCAGACCATGCAAGGCCTTAAATATTGACAATTTATTCACACTGTCATTACTTGCAGCAGTAGCCGATGTAGTGAAGCAACCAAGTTGTGTGTGTGTGTGTTGAATGCTCTCATTAAGGAGGCCAGACTTGGTGGAGGTGGTTGACAGGGGCGGAGCTGCAGGCTATTTATTTATGTATTTATTTATTTATTTATTTGGGGTTCTTTTACCCCGCCCTTCTCACCCCGAAGGGGACTCAGGACGGCTTACAAAAGCAAAGGCACAATTTGATGCCTGCATCATAAAACAATCATACACAAAATCACATCAATTCACAATTGACAACAATTCATGCATTATAATCATAAAATCAGTAAAATCAATAAAAACTAACTACAAACCCAATTTCTCCTCATACATGGTCAGCGTTCGTCAACTCATAGATCTAATTTTACGTTCCACTTCCTCAATCCTGCTGGTCTTACTTGCCTGATTGTCTGATTTAATTGCCAGAGTGCCCAAAGGCCTGGTCCCATAACCAAGTCTTCACCCTCCTCCTGAAGGCGAGGAGGGATGATGATGCCCTGATTTCCCCAGGGAGTGAGTTCCACAGGTGGGGGGCCACCACTGAGAAAGCCCTGCTCCTCGTCCCCACCAGCCTCACTTGTGACAGTGGTGGGGTCGAGAGCAGGGCCTCCCCAGACGATCTCAGACTCCGGGGTGGGACGTAGAGGGAGATACGTTCGGACAGATACACTGGACCGGAACCGTATAGGGTTTTGTAGGTCAAAACCAGCACCTTGAATTGTGCTCGGAACTGAATCGGCAGCCAGTGGAGCTGGCACAGCAGGGGGGTGGTATGCTCCCTGTATGTCGCTCCGGTGAGCAATCTGGCTGCCGCTCGCTGGACTAGTTGAAGTTTCCGAACAGTCTTCAAGGGCAACCCCACGTAGAGAGCGTTGCAGTAGTCTATTCGGGATGTAACAAGAGCATGGACCACCGTGGCCAGATCAGACTTCCCGAGGTACGGGCGCAAGTTTTAATTGCGCAAAATCTCTCCCAGCCACCGCTGAGACCTGGGGTTCCAGGCTCAGCGATGAGTCCAGGATCACTCCCAAGCTATTGAAGGCTGCTCTGCTCCCTGCTGTGCTCTTTGCTTCAGTGTGAGCTAGAAGGCCGGTTTCAACCCCCCCCCCCCCCCCGCAAAATTTTCAACCCCCCCCCCCTGGAAATTTCAACCCCTCCCGAATTTTTTTTCTGGCTACGGCCCTGGGTCAGAGTAAGCTCAGAAGAGTAGGCCCAGGAAGTTCAGCAGCCATTTTAGAAAGATGCCTGGGGGCATCCACCTTATTATTATTATTATTATTATTATTATTATTATTATTAAACTTTATTTGTACCCCGCTAGCATCTCCCGAAGGATTCGATGCGGCTTACACAGGCCGAGGCCTCAACACACAACACAACAATACAATCTAAGCAAATCAAACAATTAAAAACAGAATAAAGCAAAATAAACAACAGGCACAATACACTAAAACACAATAAAACTGGGCCGGGCCAGAGCAGTGGGTACAAGATTAAAAGTGCTGATGTGACAGGAGGTGTATATAGGGCTTCCAGGGCAAGTGCGATGTGCGATGTGCAGCAATCATTGGTTCTGATAAAGTGCTTATGGGACTTGGTAGTGGAGATTTCCTAATCTGGGAAGGCGCATCGGAAAAGCCAGGTCTTCAAGTTCTTTCTGAAGACAGCCAATGTAGGGGCCTGTCTAAGGTCTTTGGGGAGGGTGTTCCAGAGTCGGGGGGCCACCACGGAAAAGGCCCTGTCCCGCATCCCCACCAAGCGTGCTTGCGACGCCGGTGGGATCACGAGCAGGACCTCTCCAGATGACCGAAGAGAACGCGTGGGTTCGTAGATGGAGATGCGGTCACGCAGGTAGGCTGGTCCCAAACCGTTCAGGGCTTTGTAGGTAAGCACCTGCACCTTGAATTGGGCTCGGAAAATAAATGGCAGCCAGTGGAGCTCCTTGAACAGGAGGGTTGACCTCTCTCTGTAAGGGGCCCCAGTTAGCATCCTGGCTGCTGATGGTTGGACCAGTTGGAGCTTCCGAGCCGTCTTCAAGGGCAGCCCCACGTAGAGCATATTGCAGTAATCCAATCTGGAGGTGACCAAGGCATGGACCACTCCGGCCAGATCAGCCTTCGCGAGGTACTGTCGCAGTTGGTGCATGAGTCTCAGTTGTGCGAAAGCCCTCCCAGACACCGCTGACACCTGAGCCTTAAGCGTAAGCGTTGAATCCAAGAGGACTCCCAAACTGCGGACCTGTGACTTTAGAATCTCATTTGCTCGAGGGGGCGTGCTTAGGAGCAGCTTGGAGGGAAATGAGGGGAGTTTGTGATTGGCTGGGAGAGAGTGGGGGGAACTTAACTGGAGAAAAGAAAAAAATGACTTTAAGGGTGTGTTTTAAAACACTGACAGCTCAGATTTAGTCTTGGTATCAGAGAAGGAAGATTAGTGTTTAGTGTAAAGAAAAGGAGAGTTAGGGAAGCCTGAAGTCGGTCAGTTAACCAGCAGAACTAGTTAGTGAGAAGATTTACAGCTATTGGGAAGGATAGTTGGGGGGTGGAGAGAAAGGTCCCAAAAGGAAAGGAATGTCTGTGGGGAGTTCAGGAAAACTAGGCAGAGAGGAATCCTGTCAATAGTTTCTGAGGGGAGAGAGGAGTGTTATGTGCAACTAAGTTTTGAACTGCTTAAAGAAACTGTACGCTTTATTCAACATTAAAACAGTTAAGCAGGCCCGTAGCCAGGATTTTGATTCAGGAGGGGCTGAGTTTGATTCGGGGGGGGGGGGGGCTGAGTCTGAGTGAAAGAGGGTCTACCCTAGCAAACCTTTTGTATCATTACCCCTAATACACCCATGCATATGGGATATATTGAGCATGGAGATCAGATCATGATATGAATAAGCATAACAGTTTAATGTATTGTCGAAGGCTTTCATGGCTGGAATCACTCAGTTCTTGTGGGTTTTGTGGGTGAGGACCTCACCTCTGAGGATGCTTGCCATAGATGCAGGCGAAACGTCAGGAGAAATGCCTCTAGAACATGGCCATATAGCCCAAAAAAAACCACAATAACTGCATAACAGTTTAAATAATGTACCAGTAAGGCAGTGTTTCTCAACCTTCCTAATGCTGTGACCCCTTAATACAGTTACTCATGTTATGGTGACCCCCAACCATAATATTGTTTTCATCGCTACTTGATATCTGTCATGTAACTACTGTTATAAGTTGTAAATATCCAATATGCAGGATGTATTTTCATCCACAGGACCAAATTGACCCAATATTCCCAAAGGTGGATGCTAGTGGGGTTGGGGAGGATTGAGTTTGTAATTTGGGAGTTGTAGTTGCTGGGATTTATAGTTCACTTATGATCAAAGAGCATTCTGAACTCCACCAGCAATGAATTTGAACCGAACTTGGCACACAGAGCTCCCACAACTAACAGAAAACACTGGACCAAACTGGGCACAAATACACAATACGCCCAATTCTGAATACTGGTGGGGTTGGGGGTGGGGGAGGGGTTGATCTGGGAGTTGTAATTGCTGGGATTTATAGTTCACATACAATCAAAGAGCATCCTGAACTTCATCAATGATGGAATTGAACCAAACTTGGTACACAGAACTCCCATGACCAACAGAAAACACTGGAAGTGTTTGGTGGGCACTGACCTCGAGATTGGGAGTTGTAGTTCACCTATATCCAGAGGAGCACTGTGGATTCACGCAATGATGGATCTGGACCAAACTTGGCACGAATACTCAATATGCCCAAATGTGAACACTGGTGGAGTCTGGGGAAAATAGACCTTGACATTTGGGAGTTGTAGTTACTGGGATTTATAGTTCACCTACAATCAAAGCGCATTCTGAACCCCACCAACAATAGAATTGGACCTATCTTTCCACACATAACCCAGATGACCAAGAGAAAATACTGTGTTTTCTGATGGTCTTCGCCGACCCCTTGGACACCTTCTCGCGACCCCCCCCCCAGGGGTCCGAACCCCCAGGTTGAGAAACACTGAAGTAAGGCCTTCTCACGGACCAGCATGAGAATTGGGAGGGGGGGGCTGAAGCCAGCGTTGTCCGTAGACACCTCCAAGGTCGTGGCCGGCATGACTGCATGGAGCGCTGTTACCTTCCCGCCGGAACGGTACCTATTGATCTACTCACATTTGCATGTTTTCGAACTGCTAGGTTGGCAGAAGCTAGGGCTGACAGCGGAAGCTCACGCCGCTCCCCGGAATCGAACCTGCAACCTTTCGATCAACAAGCTCAGCTTTAACCCACTGCACCACCGGGGGCTCACACACATATACATACAATTAAAAATAAATTGAATGCCATGTTCATTTCTTACATTGGATATCAGCAATTTACCAGAAGCAAGGCACAAGATGTTTCTGACACAACCTTTCTAATGTGACTGAATCCATTTTCGTGTCCATTCCCTTTTCCTCTTCCATTTCTGCAATCCCTTGGAATATATATCTTTATGGCAACATCTAATAAGGCTGCTGGCTCTGCTAGTAACACTTATGACCTGTTTCCATTTCCTTTATAAATATGGCCACCGTTTTCCAAGTAGAACAAACAAGTCACAAAAACATCCGGATTTACCCTGACTCTAGATATGATTCTGAAAATAGCAGACTGTCATTTTTCTTTTGAAGGATTGTCACTTCTTCTCCTGCCATATTCGTGCTAACGGGAATCTAAATTCCACTGTCTGGAATATTCATTTCCTCCACTTCTTGTTGCTCTTCCATTTTCAGGTAAAGATTTTTTTTTAATATTTCAGCAGATTATCGGGAACTGTTTCCAAGGAAAAGGCTTCTAATAGCGTGCTGAGCTGTTTTTATTTCTTGCCATTTTGATTGATATGTTTTAATTTTGTAGATAGTTTAATGGCATTTTAACAGAAAAGTTTGGTATGTTTCTAAATATATCTGAACCGCTTTGATCTGTATTTGTTTTGTTTTTTTAAACAGCCAAGAACAATTTTTCTCTGGGTGGATCTTTGTCTTTACTCTCGTGGCTTGTTCTTGGTCTTGCAGCTCTTCTGATGTCCGAGGTGGAGTATCCAGGCGCAGGTTCGCAGCTTGGGTGTGATCCTGGACTCATCGCTGAGCCTGAAGCCCCAGGTCTCGGCGGTGACCAGGAGAGCATTTGCACAGCTTAGGCTCGTGCGCCAGCTGCGGCCGTACCTCGGGAAGTCTGACTTGGCCACGGTAGTCCACGCTCTGGTTACATCCCATTTAGACTACTGCAACGCTCTCTACGTGGGGTTGCCCTTGAAGACGGCCCGGAAGCTTCAATTGGTCCAGCGTGCGGCAGCCATGATACTAACAGGAGCAGGACGCAGGGAGCATACAACGCCCTTGTTGTACCAGCTCTACTGGCTGCCGATTTGCTACCGCGCTCAATTCAAGGTGCTGGCGTTGGCCTATAAAGCCCTAAACGGTTCCGGCCCAAGATACCTATCCGACCGCATCTCGACCTACGAGCCCACCAGGACTTTGAGATCGTCCGAGGAGGCCCTGCTCTTGATCCCGCCTGCCTCACAGGCATGCCTGGCGGGGACGAGAGATAGGGCCTTCTCGGTGGTGGCTCCTCGGCTGTGGAACACCCTTCCCGTGGACATCAGACTGGCTCCTTCCCTGGTGATATTCCGCAGGAAACTAAAGACTTGGCTGTTCAAGAAGGCGTTCGAACAAGAAGTGCAATAATTGGTAATGACGACAGGAACTGAACAACGGAAAATGATACTGGATTGTGGTTTAGACGATGAGACGATGTGGAATGGCTTTTGTAGTATTGATGATGTTTTTTGATGATGATGTTTTTGGTTAATGCTGGACTGATTATTTTAGATTGTGTCTTGAATTTTGAACCTTGTTCTTTCTATGTTGTACACCACTGTGAATCGCCCCCGGGCTGAGAACAGTGGTATATAAGCAAAGTAAATAATAAATAAATAAATATCCATTGGCCTGGAGAGCCCAGTTGAGGTGGTTCAGTTCATCTTGGAGCAGGAGGGGTTCGCAGATTCTTTTTGCACAGGTCTGCCAAGGCTTTAATGGTGCTTCTTTTTTTGATGTGGGTGATGGTTGGAGTTTTTATGTAGATATCTATCTGTGTGTGTGTGTTTTCTGTAAACGGTGTGACCCCATTGTTGATCTGGTTTACGGATGACTAGGACATCTAGAAAAGGCAGTCTTCCTTCATTTTCGTTTTCCACACAGAGAAGCCATTGAAATCCACAAGCATGTGGACAATTTCAACAGAAAGGAGGAAACCATGAAAATGAACAAAATCTGGCTACCAGTATTTAAAAAAGTCTAAAATTAGAACAGCAAAACAACAGAGAGGAAACAAACAAGGACATCTAATTACCTCTCAACAAAAAATTGCTCCAGGCACTGCCAGGCAATCAAATGCTAATCAAGGCGATCAGTTGAAACATTCACACCTAGCTCCAGAAGACAAGACTCCTTTGTCCCACCCTGGTCATTACACAGATATATAAACCCTTTTTCCTAGTTCCAACAGACCTCACTACCTATGAGGATGCTTGCCATAGATGCAAGCGAAACGTCAGGAGAAAATGCATCTAGAACAGTGTTTCTCAACCTGGGGGTCGGGACCCCTCGAGGAGTCGCCAGAGGGTGTCCAAGGGGTCGCCAAAGACCATCAGAAAACACAGTATTTTTTGTTGGTCATGGAGGTTCTGTGTGGGAAGTTTGGCCCAATTCAATCGTTGGTAGGGTTCAGAATGCTCTTTGATTTTAGGTGAACTATAAATCTCAGCAACTACAACTCCCAAATGTCAAGATCTATTTTCCCCAAACTCCACCAGTGTTCACATTTGGGCATATTGAGAATTTGTGCCAAGTTAGGTCCAGATCCATCATTGTTTGAGTCCACAGTGATCTCTGGATGTAGGTGAACTACAACTCCAAAACTCAAGGTCAATGCCCACCAAAACCTTCCAAGATTTTCTGTTGGTCATGAGAGTTCTGCGTGCCAAGTTTGACTCAATTCCATTGTTGGTGGAGTTCGGGATGCTCTTTGATTGTAGGTGAACTATAAATCCCAACAACTACAACACCCACAGGACAAAATCAATACCCTTCCCCAATCCCACCAGTATTCAGATTTGGGTGTATTGAGTATTTGTGCCAAATTTGGTGCAGTGAATGAAAATACATCCTGCATATCAGATATTTACATTACTATTCATAACAGCAGCAAAATGGCAGTTATGAAGTAGCAACGAAACTAAATTTATGGTTGGGGGTCACCATAACATGAGGAAGCATATTAAGGGGCCGTGGCATTAGGAAGGTTGAGAACCACTGCTCTAGGACATGGTCATATAGCCCGAAAAAACCTACAACAACCCAATTATGTTTTTGTTCTTGCACCCTTAGAGAAACTATAAATCACTGTGCGGGGTGCGGGGTATCATATTTGACAAGAGGACTCACTCCCTAGATCTGAGAAGCTGACAGATAAAGCAGCTGAGGGTTCCTTCTTCAGAAGACTTGACCGATACTGAAATGACATCCTCTCTCCACTCTTTGAGGTCCAGTGATGAGAGAAGGAGAAAGTTCATAAGAACCATTTGCTAATGAAGCCAAACTAGACTTTAGGGGGGTCAACTCCAAGGAGAGATGACCCTTAGTTCCCACCAAAGAGGGAACGCTACCTTGGCAAGCCTTCAGAGAAGCCTGATTCCAGCAATTTTATTTCATATTAATAATTGAAATGAGACCCTTGCCAAAGCGAAGAAGAGGCATCGAGGTGTTTATTAGCGATTCAGCTGAGATCGGATGCAAGTGGGAATAGTTCCACCACAAGCATGCAGGAGCACAGTGATGCAGGCATATTTATACAATTTTTGAAAACCCAGAGTTCAAACTTCCCGCCCTGGCTCCTCTGACATTCCCCGCTGTGATTGGGCAGCAGGGCGAGCAGCTGGGGAGGAGCCTCCCACCCCCTGGACTCCTGGACCAATCAGGGAGCTTCAGGGGTGTGCTGGATCCAAGGGGGAGGGCTCCTGTTGCCCACCGGCCAGCGAATCAAAAGAGGGGTGGCGGGACGACAGAACACAAAGAGAGTTCATGAATGGGTCAATGGAAACTGGCCATGTGCTCAGCGAAACAAAGGAAAAATGTCTCCAACCGATGCAGCTTATTGTCCTTTGAGTGGTGTAAATCACCATATATGAGGAAGTCCGGTTGTTTTCCAGGCTGGCAAACAGGGCGTTTGTGGAGATGAGACTGATACAATTGTGTTGTCGTGAAGGTGCAATTGAGTAAATCAAGGGGAGGGCAAAAGGGAACTCTTTGTCCTCCTGGTAGGAAAATGATATTTCTGCTAAAGGGCAAGCTGAAATGCCTGGGCTGTCCTCCGAGGGGCAAAACAGCTGGCCGGATCTATTATCCATGCAAAGGGAAATGATTGATAAACATTCTGAATGATTTGCAGCTCAATAGCTCTTTTCTGGTGGGATTTCTTCATGGGTTTGAGGGGAAACAAAGGCCAGGAGGAGGGAAAGGGGTTCTGGCCATGAAAGAACCAGAAATATAATTTTTATACATATAAAAAACCCAAAAGGATAGAATTTTATAAAGGTAATCCATGCAGGGGACAGAAAGGAATTCATAGTAAATGGCAAATCCGTAAGAATCAAATGATAAATCCACAAAAGTATTGTCCCTAGGTTCATAAGAGACTTTCAGGAAGGTTCCCAGGAGCCCTGCGCTCCTGCTGGCCCAATGCTGCCCTTGTCCTTAGAGAACTATAAGTCACTATCCCTTATTTGGGGGGGGAGGGTGCTCGACATCACTAGCTCAACAAGCACTTGGTGTCCAGAGACATCAATCAATACATTTCCCAGCAGCTGCTGGATCTCCTCCAGCTGTTCCTGTTGTCACTGTTGTGTGTCTTCAAGTCATTTCTGACCTATGATAACCCTGAAATGAACCTATGACAAAGTTGTTATAGTAGGATTTGCGTCTGTCTTCCTCTGAGGCTAAAAAAAGCATGACTTGATCAAGATCACCCAATGGGGTTTCCATCATGGCCTTCCTTATGCCTAGGAGAATTATACAGATCTGTGCAACTAAGATGGATTTCAGATCTGGATTCAAAATCTTAGTATTTGAGCAGAACATGCACACCGCCCAATAACCAAGATCAAGTAGGGCCAGTGCTTACATTAGGCAGAGTAAGGGGACCACTTTGGCTATCATGATCAGCAAATGGCTAATATTTATTTATTTAGAACTTTTATTTATTTATTTATTTACTTTACTTTACTTGTATACCGCAGTTTCTCAGCCCAACAGGCGACTCAACGCGGTTTACAACAAGGATAAGAATCAATCAACGATATACAATTTAAAACCATAAAAGCATACTATACAATATTGACACAACAATAGACAACACAATGCATCTCATAACTAGAGTCGTGATCCAATCCGTCGTCCAAATTTCCATTCCTGTAATCATCACATTCATTGCACTGTTTAACCGAATGCCCGTTCAAACATCCAAGTTTTTAATCTTCTTCAGAACACCATTAGCGAGGGGGCTGATCTTACCTCCATAGGAAGGGCGTTCCACAGCCGGGGGGCCACCACAGAAAAGGCCCTGTCTCTCGTCCCCGCCAGCCGCACCTGTGAAGCAGGTGGGATAGAGAGCAGGGCCTCCCCAGAAGATCTTAGGGTCCTGGCGGGCTGATAGGCAGAGATACGTTCAGATATAAGGTCTTCTCACCTCCGCAGAGGGACCCAGGCCGGTTCACAACAACAACATCACAGACAATCGTTTAAAAACATCACATCCCATAATACACTAAAACATTAAAATACTAAAATACAATCATATAATTACATAGGCCAAGTCGTCAAAATGAAATCGTAGTTCGTCACCATCCGTCTGTGTAGTCACGAGTTATTGACTCACTCGTCAAATGCCAGTTTCCAGAGCCAGGTTTTCACCTGTTTTCTAAAAGTCAGGAGAGAAGGGGCAGTTCTAATCTCCAGTGGGAAGGAGTTCCAGAGCCGAGGGGCCACCACTGAGAAGGCCCTGTCCCTCGTACCCACCAGACGTGATTGCGAGGATGGTGGGACCGAGAGCAGGGCTCCTCCAGAAGATCTTAACAATCTTGATGGTTCATAGGGGAGAATCTGTTCGGACAGGTAAACTGGCCTGGAGTCATTTAGGGATTTATAGGTTAACACCAGCTCTTTGAATTGTGCTCGGAAGCTAATTGGCAGCCTGTGGAGCTGGCGCAACAGAGGAGTAGTATGCTCCCTGTACCCTGCTCCTGTTAGTAATCTGGCTGCCACTTGTTGGACTAATTGGAGCAGTCTTCAGAGGCAACCCCACGTAGAGAGCGTTGCAGTAATCTAAACGGGATGTAACCAGAGCGTGGACCACTGTAGCCAAGGTAGGGGTGCAGCTGGCGCACAAGTTTTAATTGTGCAAAAGCTCCCCTGACCACCGCCGAGACCTGGGGTTCCAGGCTCCACGATGAGTCCAGGATAACTCTCAAGCTGCGAACCTGCTGTGATGATGTGTAAGTTTTATTTCTTTGGTTATGTGTAGTTTGGACAGTGGTTTAGGGATGGTAAGTATGGGAGATTATGTTTTGTGGGAGATGGTGGCTTGGCGTTAGCTGAGTTGCCATAAGAACAGGGGCGGAGCCAACTGCCTCTTGAGGAGGCAGCTGTTTTTAAAAGTCAGTCAGTACGCCAGTGAGCTACTGAGAGGACTGAGTCTCTGGGTGGAGATTCAGGGAATGTGTCTGTAGCCGGTGTGCTATAGGAAAGACTGAATCTCAGGGTGGGGATTCAGGGAATCAATTGGTGACCAAAGTAGTTGCAGAGAAGGACCCGGTAGTGAGAGAGCTACAGGGGGTTGTTGATTCTAAATTAAGAATCAAGGTTTGGCTGGGTTTAAGCCTGCTGTGCCTGCTGTAAAACGTTTTGAAGTCTGTGTCTGAGATTACTCATGAAACCTTTCCAAGACTTGTGCCATCAAGACTTGTGCCTCTTTTGAAGAAACAGTTAAACATGTTATACTCCGGTTAAAATAAACTTGTTACTGTTCTCCTCAAGCCTTGCCTTATACAGTTTCTCCTAAGTTGAACAGCCTGCAATAGTAAAGTCAAGCCAGGAAAGTAAATGCTATGCTATCAAATAAATAAAGCCTTCTGTAATTAACAGTCCCTTTATAAAATAGCTCCTAGGTTGATATTGATCGTTGCCTGGCTTCCCTCATAGATTAGGTGGCAGTGGGTGTTTTACCACTCGCACCTTCACATTTGGTGGCATTCGGTGGCATTAAAACGGTCTTCTTCACACCTGCGCCTTCAGGGGGAGTGTAACCCCATCGAGCACAGGCTGTAACCCTATGCCCTGTTTGGCCTTTCGACTGACCAGGAGTATCTCTGTCTTGTCTGGATTTAGTTTCAATCTGTTGGCCCTCATCCAGTCCGTTACAGCGGCCAAGCACTGGTTCAGGACTTGAACAGCCTTCTTAGTAGCAGATGGGAAGGAGTAACAGAGTTGGACATCATCTGCGTACAGATGACACCGCACCCCGAAACTCCGGATGATCTCTCCCAACAGCTTCATGTATATGTTAAGCAACATAGGGGACAGTACTTGATAATTATTTTATGCCAGGAAGTGCTTGTGGAAGTCCCAACTTCATGTGCCCAGAATTTATATGCACCATAGTTTGCAGAGGAACAAAATCTGCTTCCCTGTCAGAATGAAGTTTTGGTCTCTCCCTGAAAGGAAAGACCAAACGCTAGGAAATATTAAAATTCTGAGACAGTCTGTCTCATATTTTATGCAGCTAAAGCAAGGGAGTTTGTTCCAGCCTTTTACATAGCCAAACAATGTTTTAACTCCATTAGCAGCAATGACACCCCACAATTATTAGCAATTTGAGAGAGGTCTGCCATGTTCTCAATGTTACTTGTTAAAAATATAAATGCCAATTACTTTGTAATGTGTTGTAAACAAGAAGCCAATCCTACTTGGTTTGAAAACAGTAACATGTCAAAGTGACAGCCACGGAGTGACAGGAACATGTTGTTTAGTGGTAAGGGAAGAGTGGGACTGTTTTCCAAATGAACATCTTCATATGCAGGATTGAGCACCTCTGTGCATTTGTGATTTTGGAAACCAGGGCGGCAGATACCTCTCATGTTTCATGTTCTGTAGTTGAGGGTAGTTGGTGGTGGCAGGCCTAGCTGTTGGTGATAGAAGGGTTAATGTAAGTCTTAGTTCTAAAGGGTTGAGTAATTTGTAAGTAAGAGTTCATGGGTGAAAGCAATTAAGGGTGGAGGTATGCAAGAGATGGGTTGCAGCTAGGTTTTTTCTGAATATAAAGAGCTAGCCTTGGGACTGATCTTTGGGGAAAGAAGTATTTATGATATCTTGGTGGTAGATGCTGCTGGTTTCCCTCCAGGTTTGTGGATTTTTGATGTCCTGAACCTTTGGAATCCTGGAACCTTGAATATTGGACTGGCCTTCATCCCTGGACTTTGTTTATTGAGCTTTCGTCCTGCTTTCGATTGATGACTCCTATGACAAATGGGCTGTATCATGACTTGAATTGTCATTCAATCTGATGTCCTATATTACATTAACTGATCCTGTTAATTTGCTCTGTTTCCATGATATTTCCTATGCTGTTATACATTGTTATCCACCTTACTAAACCACTTTATCCTTTAACCAGTTCACGTAGTGGTTTTCCTTTCCCCCCTCCAAAATTAGTCTGCTTTTATTGCTGTTGCTAGCTATTATTGTTATGTTGTTTTACGCTGTTTTATGCTGTCTTAATTGTTTTTAATTGTATTCTGCCTTGGACTTGGGCCCCATGTAAGCCGCCCCGTGTCTCTTCAGGGAGATGGAGGTGGGGTAGTGGTCTTCTCTCGCCGTTTGACCACTGGACTGGACCTTTTGACTATGGAGTTATCTTTTTTTCCTTTTTTTCTTTTTTTTCCTTTCTCTTTTTTTTTTTTTTTTTTTTTTTTTTTGCCCAACACCCCCCTGGAACAGCAATTCTAAATCATGTCATTGCATCAATTCAACCATGTGGAAAGCCTGGTTCAAAATGCTGTATCTGTCGTCTCTGTCTATTTTGTCAATTAACACAGACCATTTCCTAAACCAGTTTTGTTCTATATTCTGATAGATAGGCCCACCAGGTTTCCAAATCCCATTTTTATCGTCTCTCCATCCCCTGGCTATTGTGGCCTGTATTGTGACTGTCATATATTTTAGGATTTCTATGGAGTTATCTTGAACCTGCCACAGTGTTTGCTGTTTTTGTTTTATATTCTGTAGCTGAGTGCAATCTTTGTTTTATATTTTGGACTATTAAAACAGCCAGAAAGTAAGTGCTGTTTTAATTAAATTGTTTTATACAAACTGGGTTTTTGTTTGGTTCATCTCTGCCTAAATATTGGCAGAGCCTTGGCAATGTGACAATACCCAATGGGGAAATGGAGAAATGAAGGGTGAGATGTTGCTTAAGGAAAACAAGGACACAAGCAGCAAACAAGAGCAACATTAGCAATATGGCACTCTCATGTGACCATCATTCACTTCAACTGATCTTGCCCGGAGGCCTCTTACAAACATGGTTTAGATACGAGAAGCTCGGCCTGTCATTGAAAATCGAGAAAACCAAAGTCCTCTTCCAGCAGTCACCAGCCAATCCCTCTCCAATGCCAGAGATACAGCTCAATGGTGTAACATTAGAAAATGTTGTCCATTTTCGCTACCTTGGCAGCCACCTCTCCACCAAAGTCAACATTGACACCAAGATAAAACACCGCCTGAGCTCAGCATTTTTCCGAATGAAGCAGAGAGTGTTTGAGGACTGGGACATCCGTAGGGATACCGAGGTGCTTGTTTATAAAGCTATTGCCCTTCCAACCGTGCTATATGCCTGCAAAACGTGGACTGTCTACAGACGTCACATGCAACTTATGGAACAATTCCATCAGTGTGGCCTCCGAAAAATCCTGCAAATCTTTTGGGAAGACAAGCGGACAAATGTCAGTGTGCGGGAAGAAGCAAGGACCACCAGCGTTGAAGCGATGGTCCACCACCATCAACTCTGCTGGACCAGCCACGTTGTCCGGATGCTTGACCACCATCTCCCAAAAGCAGTTGCTCTACTCTGAACTCAAGAATGGAAAAGGGAATGTTGGTGGGCCGGAAAAGAGATTTAAAGATGGGCTCAAAGCCAACCTTAAAAACTCTGGCATAGACAATGAGAGCAGGGAAGCCCTGGCTTGTGAGCACTCCAGCTGGAGGTCAGCTGTGACCAGCAGTGCTGCAGAATTTGAAGAGGCAGGAATGGAGGGCGAAAGAGAGAAGCATGCCAAGAGGAAGGCGCGTCAAGCCAACCCCAGCCGGGACCGCATTCCACCTGGAAACCAATGCCCTCACTGGGGGAAAAGTTGCAGATCAAGAAGAGGGCTCCATAGTCACCTACGGACCCACCCTGGAAGATTATCCTACTTGGACAACGAGGGATCGCCTAAGTACGTAAGTCACATAATGTGGTGCTCATAAAGATTGCAATGTGGCTCTTCCAAATGCGTGGTTGTATCTAGTTTGTACATGCAAATGGCTATTGAGCAAAGGAATAAATGCATTTTTTCATCTATGCAGTGCATATAGTGGATCAGAGTAAAAATATTTAGGATTTTAATAGCAACTAGCCGGTCCAGTAATTTGTGCTGATTACTGGACCAGTGTATTACAATACTAGGCAACTCCAGGCTTAGAAGACATTTAAATTACCAGATACTTCTGACAAAAAAGCCTTCTGTTGAAATTCTTAACATAGTCTTCTTTTCAAAATTTGCTTTGAATTGATTTTAGAGAGTCCCTACAGAGACAGAAAAGATACGTCTGAGAAGCAAACATGATACTTCTCTGAAAATATGGAAACTATAATGACTCTTCTAGATCACAAGCTCAGACAATGGTTACTAGTGTCACCCACTGGAAAGGGAAGAAATACTGATGTCATCTATAGCTGCATGTGACAACTCAGACTGTCTCAAAACGGAGCGCATCTTCTGCAGTGAGGTCTCAGCTGACAGTAGTTTTAATAGCCTCTTGAGCTCCAGCCCAGAGTTATCTGGCCCACTTTTCAAGTGTGAAGGGATTGGAAAGGGAAGTCGCATTTGGCTTTAAAATGCATTGCTCCTTAAAGATAGAGGTCGTATTTGGAGCAGGCTTCTCCAATTTTGTGCCCTGTTATCACTGAACATTAGCTATGCTGGCTGAGACTAATGGGAGCTGAAGTCCAAAGTGTCTAGAGACATTCAGGTTTGAGATTATTATCTTAGTATGAAAGACATTCAAAGAAATGCCATGATAATTGCAATTGCTTTGCTTGTAATTGCCACTGATTTTGTAGTTGAATTTAGAGCTAGGGCCACAGATAAGAGGATCCGTGCCCGGGAAGCATTCAGGCTAAACTGAAACAGACCGGGACAGAGAAGTCACTCACCAGGGTGAAGAAGAGCCATAGAGGATTTTCCTATTTGGCTAGAAAGGATGCTTTCAAAGATACAGATGAATTGAATTAAGCACTTTAAATGCTTTTTAAATTTGTATACTGATGTATTTTGTTAATTTTTATTTATTTATTTATTGAATTTATATACCGCTACTCCCCGAAGGCTCGGAGCGGTTTACAACATACATATGCATACATTATGTGATGGCACGCCGGGAAGATTGATAAGAAAACTATACGTGTCCGGCTATTTTCCCAGTGACCATCAGTATGCCCTATATGTACTTTAATACCTCCAAAATAAGACTCTAGAGACAAGACTAAATTTAACCAAGTAAGTTTACTGAATAATCAAGGTGAATCAAAACAAGGTATACAAAAGTGTAGTTTGATTCTTGATGGTATAGAATTAGAATAGTAAGGTACAGGTATAAGGTACAACTCTGAGGTAAAGAACAAAACTATATTCTATGAGGTAAGTGAAATTGCTGGAAGAAACATTAACAACCTCAGATATGCAGATGACACCACTCTGATGGCCGAAAGCGAGGAGGAGCTGAGGAGCCTTCTAATCAAGGTGAAAGAAGAAAGTGCAAAAGCCGGGTTGCAGCTAAACATAAAAAAAACCAAGATTATGGCAACAAGAATGATTGACAACTGGGAAATAGAGGGAGAAAATGTGGAGGCCATGACAGACTTTGTATTTCTAGGCGCAACGATTACTGCAGACGCAGACTGTGGCCAGGAAATCAGAAGACACTTACTTCTTGGGAGGAGAGCAATGTCCAGTCTCGATAAAATAGTAAAGAGTAGAGACATCAGACTGGCAACAAAGATCCGCCTAGTCAAAGCCATGGTATTCTCTGTAGTAACCTACGGATGTGAGAGCTGGACCTTAGGGAAGGCTGAGCGAAGGAAGATCGATGCTTTTGAGCTGTGATGTTGGAGGAAAGTGCTGAGAGTGCCTTGGACTGCGAGAAGATCCAACCAGTCCATCCTCCAGGAAATAAAGCCCGACTGCTCATTGGAGGGAAGGATACTAGAGACAAAG
Organism: Anolis sagrei; assembly: GCF_037176765.1. Classification (NCBI taxonomy): domain Eukaryota; kingdom Metazoa; phylum Chordata; class Lepidosauria; order Squamata; family Anolidae; genus Anolis; species Anolis sagrei. Next base: position 123,211,803 of record NC_090024.1, on the reverse strand, counting down.
TTGAAGTACTTTGGCCACATCATGAGGAGACAGCAAAGCCTAGAAAAGACAATTATGCTGGAGAAAGTGGAAGGCAAAAGGAAGAGGGGCCGACCAAGGGCAAAATGGATGGATGGCATCCTTGAAGTGACTGGACTGACTTTGAAGGAGCTGGGGGTGGTGACGGCCGACAGGGAGCTCTGGCGTGGGCTGGTCCATGAGGTCACGAAGAGTCGGAGACGACTGAACGAATGAACAACAACAAGTACTCTCTATGATGGTACAATTCACTCTATGGAGGCATATACATCTATATTCTATGGAAAGCACATCTATAAACTCTGGGACATGTGCTGCTTAGGTCTTTGGCATGTACATCTATAAACTTTGGTCTCTGAGGCAAATACATGCTAGGGATTGCCTGTTCCAGATCGCCAAGCCAGACCAGACACTTTCTGGCTAACTACTAAAAACTCGGTCAAAGAAGAATGGAGGGAAAAGGTCCTTCCACCAAGCTCTGAGGCCAGAAAGGGCTGAACCAACTGAGCTCAGCCTCTAGGGGGATCCTAAGCTCCTACTCTAAAACTTAGCAGAATGGAACAGTCCACCTCCAGAGAGCAAACAGGGAAATAAACAGAGGCGTAAAACTAGGCCGAGACTTCACACATTACATTTAAAAACAAAGAAAAAATTCAATCAACCAGATTCAAATGCCAGCCTAAATAAATAAGTTTTACAAGCTCTATGAAAAGATAGTAATTCTCGGAGAGCTCGTGTTTCCACTGGCAAGGCATTCCACAGGTAAGAAGCCACCACCGTAAATGCTCTACACTTAGTAGACATCAGGTGAAAGGTCCTAAAATTGGGAACTTCAAGGAGATTCTGATCATCTGAACGGAGTGATCTCGAGGGTTGGTAGGGGGTGAGGCGGTCCCTCAGGTACTCCTTAAAGGTAAGAATCAGCACTTTGAAATGCTTCTTGGGATTCAGCCTGTGATTGAACCTGAGCCTGTGCTTGAATGTGTGAATGTGTTTCAGTCTCCTGATGTTTCTGTGTCTGATATGGGTAATGAGGAGGGAAATCAGTCCCCTGTTGCTTCTGATGTGGGGGATGCTGGGACTGACTCTGATGTGCAAGATGGAGACACTTTGGTCAATGAGTTTCATGCAGACACTGACAGAGAGGTTTCAGTGCAAAGGGCAGATTCTCATGAGAATGTTTCTGTCAGGCCTTAGGAGAAAGGTTTACTTCCTCAGTCTGTGAACTCTCCAGATTCTAGTTTGGAAAACAGACTGGTACCTGGTAAAGTTAATGAGGAGTCAGATAAGCAGAGTCGGCGGCTGGAGATTAGCCAGAATCAACAAGAGGCCCAAAGTTTATGTACATCCGAAAGAATTCATCAATTAAAGTCAAAGACTGGGGGTAAACGAAACCAGTTTTGGGGATTTAAGGTTTGCCTGTAGAAAATCTTGTCAGATCAGGCATCGTTTGGAAACCAAGTTCTTGTGCCATTGAAGTCTTGTTCAAGGGATCTTGTTTCTGTGGAGTTTTTAGCCTTTTGGATTGTCGTTGCATCCTGCTTGATTCCTGTCTGGATTAATGCTGTCTTGGATTGCCTGTATTTCTTGTGTGGGCATTGCTTTGGTTTACTACTGTTTATGGACTATACTTTTTGGAACCTTCTGATTTTCTTGCAAGCATTTATTCTGGTTCAAGGTCTGGGAGGCTTCCTTGGAATTTGGTGGAAATGAGTAGTAGAGTTGGGTGTCATCTGTGTACAGATGGCACCCAACTCCAAAACTCCGGATAACCTCACCCAGCGGTTTTATGTAGATATTGAAAAACCTGGGGGATAGAATGGAACCTTGCGGGACCCCACAGGTCAAAGGCCACAGGTTTGAGCAGGTATCCCCCAGTTTCACCAACTGGGAGTGACCCTCCAGGAAGGAACAGAGCCACTGCAGTGCAATGCCCCCAAGACCCATTCCGGAGAGCCGTCCCAGAAGGATAACAATGGTCAATGGTATTGAATGCCGTTGAGATATCTAGGAGAACCATCAGGGACACATTCCCCCTGTCAAGCTCTCTTCGGAGGTCATCCACCAAGGCGACCAAAGCCATCTCAGTCCCATGGCCAGGTCTAAAACCAGACTGTGATGGATCTAGATAGTCGGTGTCATCCAGAAATTCCTGGAGTTGGGAGGCAACCACCCGCTCTAGAACCTTGCCCAAGAAAGGGAGGTTAGAAATTGGCCGGTAGTTATTTAGGACCAAGGAATCTAGGGATGCCTTTTTGAGTAACGGTCAATTAAACATAAATCATAATTAAAACAATACAATACATCCTCTTGTGAATTTATGTCCTATAAACTGACTTGTGATCAAGAAAATGTGAACTGTGATGTTGCACAAGGCTCTTAGTCTCAGGGAAAAAGGAGAATGTAGCAACATCTCTGGGATCATTGCCGAAATGGAGGTGCACAACACGACTGTTTAATACTATGTCCTATTGCATAATGAGCATCAGAGCACTATGGGACCTATAACACAGTTGGTACTGGACTGCTATGGGGCCTCGTTATAGAAAGGGAATTTTAATTGTGCAACAGGACACAGAGCAGCACATCATTGCAATTCACTAGGGCTGTGTGTCCTGTCAGGGATGTAACTACAACACTCTGAAGTTACAAATTGTAGTCTGATACAGAATCTTGTCCCTAGTTTTCTTCTGATTGATTTTTCTCACTATCAGACGTACTTACTTACTTACTTAGGCGATCCCTCGTTGGCCGAGTAGGATAGTCTTCCAGGATCAGTATTCTTGTGGATCTGTAGATGACTGTGGAGCCCTATTCTTGACCTGCATCTTCTCCCGCAGTGAGGGCATTGGTTTCCAGGTGGAAGGCGGTCTCGGTCGGGGTTGGCTTGACGTGCCTTCCTCTTGGCACGTTTCTCTCTTTCACCCTCCATTCCTTCCTCTTCAAATTCTGCAGAGCTGCTGGTCACAGCTGACCTCCAGCTGGAGCGCTCAAGGGCCAGGGCTTCCCAGTTCTCAGTGTCTATGCCAGAGTTTATAAGGTTGGTTTGAGCCCATCTTTAAATCTCTTTTCCTGACCACTCACATTCCGTTTACCGTTCTTGAGTTCGGAGTAGAGCAACTGCTTTGGGAGACAGTGGTCAGGCATCCGGACAACGTGGCCGGTCCATCACTTTAATACTGGTGGTCTTTGCTTCTTCTAGCACGCTGACATTTGTCCGCTTGTCTTCCAAAGAGATTTGCAGGATTTTCCGGAGGCAGTGCTGATGGAATCGTTCCAGGAGTTGCATATGACGTCTGTAGACAGTCTACGATTCGCAGGCATATAGCAGGGTTGGGAGTGTCAGGATTAATTTAGTTATGTATGTGTTTTAAATGTGCTTCTATGTATTGCAAATATGGATGCCACTGTGAATTAGAAATGGTGTGCAGAATGTTTATTCTATGAGGCTGTGATTAAGTGAACTTGAAAAAGTAAGATAAGGTTTGCTCTTGCTGGGAACAGAAGGGAGTAACCAGTCTCAGCAAGAAAAGATAAGCAGATGTGAAGAGGCTTTCGTTTTGACTAGTTCCTGAATTGTAGCTCGCTGTAGTAAGACGTGTCTGATGTATGTTCTTAGTAAACTTAGTTTCTTTTGTAACTCGAAGTCTGCAGAGTCCTTATTTTGCAACTCAGTGTCTGCTGATCTAGCATTCCTTCCGCTGGGCATCGTCTCTGACAGGGAGGACAATAGCTTTATAAACAAGCACCTTGGTATCCCTACGGATGTCCCGGTCCTCAAACGCTCTCTGCTTCATTTGGAAAAATGCTGCACTCGCAGAGCTCAGGCAGTGTTGTAGAATACCATCATACGTATCTTTCTTCAAAGAAATGTAGTAGAATATATACCTGAGAGATATACATTATTGGGGATGTGGACATGAGTGGTCAAACTTCAAGATCAAAGAATTCAGGTCAAAAGTTATCCGAGCTATTAAAGACCTTTGTGAATCATGTACTACTACTATATCCAGTTATTATTCTCAACTGCATTTTTAAAAATCATATTTAAAAGGCTGCCTATTCCCAATTCCTGATTAAAATGGAACTTCAATAGAACTTCTTAAATTAATGCTAGTAAGAAATAACATTTTAATCTACTAAGCCATCTGTTTTTTAGCTGCTGGGTTTGCTAACATAAATGTAAGTGGCTTTAAGATGCTGTTGTTCTGGGTTTTGCGTAGATGTGGATATTTGTATTTGGTTATTAACAGATGTTCCACATAATAAATGCTCAATAATCCATTGCCCTCGTTTCACAAATCCCTACACCGTTCAGCATATCTCATCTGAGACCAAATTTTGAGTTAGAGGAAAGCTGCTAATGCCATCCGTCATCTTGATAATGCCGATGACACAAAATCTATACATGAATGTACTACCCAGACCTGCTAGAGAGCACAATATGCACTATTCCTTGGAGAAACATTTGCTCCTGAAGGAGGAATAAGATTAAATTTAATGTAGCATAATTAAACAGTAGCTAGTAACTAGTTTGATGTATCGGTGGCCCTGTTTTTTGATAAACCCTTGGAGACAAAATCAAAGGATGGATTTACAAGGCTGCAGTTTCCTTTTGCAAGAGGGAAATTTCTTTGGATCCGCAAGGACCTCATGAAAGGGGCATATTGCCGATGGTTAATTTAATACAACATTCCTGTTGGAATAAAAAGGGTTTTCGTAATTTTGTGCATGAAACAAAGTTTGTGTGCACAGAACTATCAGAAAGGAACAGTCTTTGTCTCAGCCACCGAAGTGGACAATTCTGGATTTTAGCATATTTCAGAATTCCAGAGGAGAGATACTCAACCTGTAGGCACATCAATACATTTATACAAGGTTAAAATTCAAGATGGATTATAAGACACACACACAGAAAGAGAAAAACCCATGTAGATAAAATATTCAAAATATAATTCAAAGTCGCATTAAACTACTTTTAAACTGTTTCAACTTAAAACCACTGAAAATTATATATATATATATATATATATATATATATATATATATGTTGTTCATTCGTTCAGTCGTCTCCGACTCTTCGTGACCTCATGGACCAGTCCACACTAGAGCTCCCTGTCAGCCGTCACCACCCCCAGCTCCTTCAAGGTCAGTCCAGTCACTTCAAGGATGCCATCCATCCATCTTGCCCTTGGTCGGCCCCTCTTCCTTTTGCCTTCCACTTTCCCCAGCATAATTGTCTTCTCCAGGCTTTGCTGTCTCCTCATGATGTGGCCAAAGTACTTCAACTTTGTCTCTAGTATCCTTCCCTCCAATGAGCAGCCGGGCTTTATTTCCTGGAGGATGGACTGGTTGGATCTTCTCGCAGTCCAAGGCACTCTCAGAACTTTCCTCTTCCTATAAATGCTCTATGCATAATGAGTACCTTAAAAACAAAAGAACCAAGAATCCTATTGGCTTTTTAATGCCACCACATGACATTGTTGGCTCGTTTTTAACTTGTTGTCCATTAGGACTCTCTGCTTCATTTGGAAAAATGCTGCATTCGCAGAGCTCAGGCGGTGTTGTATTTCGGTGTCGATGTTGACTTTGGTGGAGAGGTGGCTGCCAAGGTAGCGCAAATGGTCAGCATTTTCAACCTTACACCATTAAGCTGTATCTCTGGCATAGTGGAGGGATTGGCTGGTGCCTGCTAAAAGAGCACTTTGGTTTTCTCGATGTTCAGTGAGAGTCCAAGCTTTGTGTATGCTTCTGCAAAGGTGTTAAGAGTGGCTTGTAGGTCTTCTGCGTTTTTTTGTTGTTTTTGTTGTGTCAGGAGCGACTTAAGAAACTGCAAATCGCTTCTGGTGTGAGAGAATTGGCCATCTGCAAGGACGTTGCCCAGGGGACGCCCGGATGAATTGATATTTTTATCATCCTTGTGGGAGGCTTCTCTCATGTCCCCGCATGAGGAGCTGGAGCTGATAGAGGGAGCTCATCTGCCCCTTCCCGGATTCGAACCTGCGACCTGTCGGTCTTCAGTCCTGCCAGCACAGGGGTTTAACCCACTGCGCCACCGGAGGCTTCTTCTGAGTGAGTACAGGCTACATCATCAGCAATGTATGTTGTTGTAACAGATGTTGTTGTGACCTTGGTTTCAGCTTTCAGCCTGCTGAGGTTAAATAGCTTGCCATCTGTCCGACAGATGATTTCCACACGAGTGGGGAGCTTCCCATCAACAAGGTACAGTATCATAGTGATTAAGATGGAAAATAAGGTTGGGGCAATAACATATGCCTGATGGGACCACAAAGACCTTATTACACAGTAAAATACCTCATTTCTCATACTCTTTACATACCAGTACCAACAGGTCTGACTGTTGGACTAATTGAAGCTTCCAGGCAGTCTTCAAAGGCAGCCCCATGCAGAGCATGTTGCAGTAGTCTAATCGGGATGTAACAAGATGTAATATGGGCGTTATAAGGAGGCTGTTCAGGTCCTGAACCGGTGCTTGGCCGCTGTGATGGTCTGGATGAGGGCGAACAAATTGAAATTGAATCCAGACAAGACAGAGATGCTCCTGGTCAGTCGCAAGGCCAAACAGGGCATAGGGTTACAGCCTGTGTTGGATGGGGTCACAGTCCCCCTGAAGACACAGGTTAACAGTTTGGGTGTGATCTTGGATTCATCGTTGAGCCTGGAACCCCAGGTCTCAGGGGTGACCAGGGGAGCATTTGCACAGTTAAAACTTGTGCCCCAGCTGCGCCTGTCTGACTTGGCCACGGTAGTCCATGCTCTATTTACATCCCGTATAGACTACTGCAACGCTCTCTACATGGTGTTGCCTTTGAAGACTGTCCGGAAGCTTCAAATGGTTCAACACTCGGCAGCCAGGTTGTTAACAGGAGCGGCACTCAGGGAGCATACAACTCCTCTGTTGCGCCAGCTCCACTGGCTGCCAGTTTGCTACCGGGCACAATTCAAAGTGCTGGCTTTAGCCTATAAAGCCCTAAACGGTTCTGGCCCAACTTACCTGTCCAAACGCATCTCCTTCTATGAACCAGCTAGGACGTTAAGATCATCTGGGGAGGCCCTGCTCTTGGTCCTGCCTGCATCACAATACAATTGGCGGGGACGAGAGACAGGGCCTTCTCAGTGGTGGCCCCTCGGCTGTGGAATGCCCTCCCTACAGAAATTAGATCGGCCCCCTCCCTGCTAGCATTTTGTAGGAAATTGAAGACCTGGTTGTTTGAGCAGGCATTTGAATAGGCAGTGTAACTAATATAGAAATATGGAAGAATTGGATGATGAGACTGGATCTTGATTTTAACTATGAGACGATGAGATGCTGATGCTTATTGACTGTTATAAGTGTTTATCCTTTTAAATGCTTCTTAACTGTTTTTATCATGTTTTATGTATTGTATTGTGGTTATGAACCGCTCTGAGTCGCCCTGAGGGCTGAGAAGAGCAGTATAAAAATGTGGTAAATAAATCTATATAAATAAAAATGTAATGTTCGTTTGTGCTATTCACAGATCTCAGAAACCACTGGGGCAATTGACACCAAATTTGGACACTATGTCCCTAACAACCCAATGTATGTTCTCCACTCAAAAAAATAATGAAAACCAAAAGCAGACAGGACTTCTAAACTGCATGTCCACAAAGGAGAAACTGCATGTCTACAGAGACCCATGGCCACACCCCCTACTCCTCCTCGCGGGGAAACAGACGGCCGTTAAAGCCAGGCGCACATGCACGGCCACACACACAAGCGAGTGGAGTGGAGGAGATAGAGGCAGTCTCCTCCTCCTTTCCCTGTTGGAAGAGGAAAGGGCGAATGAGTGCTAGCAGCAGCAATGGAGCAAGGAAGAAGGGGAGGAGGAGGAGGCGAGGAAGGTCCACGGTGCTTGAATGAAGGACTTTCCTTCTCTCCCTCCCTTCCCTTCTTTCCTCCCTTTCCTTCCTTCCTTTCTTTCCTTTTCTTCCTTCCTTCTCCTTCCTTTCCTTCTTTCCCTCCTTCCCTTCCTTCCTGTCCCTCCTTCCTTCTTCTTTTCCTTCTTTTCCTCCCTCTCTCCCTCTCCTCCTTCTTTCCCTTTCTTCATTTCCTTCCCCTTCATTTCCTTCCCTCCCTCCTTTCTTCACCCCCCTCCTTCCTTTCCCTCCTTCCTTCCTTCTCCTCCCTCCGTCCCTCCCTGTCGCTCCTTCTTTCTTTTCCTTCCTCCCTTCCTTCCTTTTTCCTTCCTTCATGTCCTTCCTTCCTTCTTCCTTTCCTTCTTTCTATGTAAGATATAAATACAATATTAAATGGAAGGGACAGTCAAGAAGTAACGAGAGAAGGAAGGAAAGAGGGGAGGACGGAAGGAGAGAAGGAAATAAAAAAAGTGAAAGGAAAAAGAGAGGGAAGGAAGGAGAGAAGGAACAAAAGATAGGGAAGGAAGGATGTAACCAAAGAGCAAAGAAAGGGAAGAAGGAAACAGAGATGAAAGATAGAAGAGAGATAGGGAAAGAAAAAGAGGAAAGGAAGGAAAGAGGGAAGGAAGGAGAGAAAGAGGGAGGGAAGGTTGGTCACAGCAACGTGTGGCGGGTACAGCTAGTACATAAATAAATAAGCCTGGACCAGGGCTATGATTCCACTTGGAACTGCCACTGTTCTATCCTATGGCATCCTGGGATTTGCAGTTTAGTGGGGAATGCCAAGAACTCTCAGCAAAGAGCCGAACGCCTCCCTGAAATTCAAGCCCCAGGATCCCATAAGGTCTTGGAATGCATCTAAACTGTAAAATTAATACAGTTCAGCACCCATTTTAGTGGCTGCGAGGAGGGGATCAGAGTGGAGAGAAAGCACACGTGCTGTCGTGTGGCAGGAGAGTAGAGGGAGATTTATTGTTTATTTCTCTGAATTCTGCCATCAACTGGTATAGTGGAGGCCAATTGTTATATGTAATCTATGGTAACTGCCACCAACGTGAGATATGAGGTATTACTGTGAGATATGGCAATACAGACGCAGAATAGATGGAGATGAGACTGTCTTCAACAAAAGATAACTGGTTTATTGAGTACAAAGCATGTGGTTGCAAGATTGTAACTTATTTTATAGAACTTTGAATAATACTTGGTTAGTTAAACATTTCACTCTTCCAGGTTACACAGTATCTTACTGAGGTGAAGCTCTTATTACTAAACAATGTTTCAGCACAGGAATATCTTGCCTATTTGATCTTTCCTTGATCAAATAAATTACCAAGCTTATCCTTTAGCCTTTCCCTTGACTAAAGAAAACTGCTATGTTTCTCCTTTCAGAGAACCTCCAGTAGCTATTCAGGCTTCCCAAAGCCACAATTCTTTGCTTCACACTTCACTCTCCCACTCTACTCTTCACTTCCACTCTTTTACTCCTCTCAGATACAAAATCAACTCTCAAACTGTCTGTTTTCAAAACTCTCTCCACTTGGCTCCTCCCACTTCTCCTTCTGCCAGCTTGCCTTGGTCTCCATGGTAACACTAACTGAGGATCTCTGAAATAGGTTGCTCAAGTGTTACTGTAGCTAACCCAAACAAATATATATACAGTTTAAAACATGCGAAGTATTAATAACTTCTGCACAGTGGCCATGGCTCAATCCTATGGAATCCTGGAGATCTGATGAGGCACCATCAGATAGAGATGGCTAAAGACTTTGAAAAACTACTTCTCTCAGAATAGCATAGCATTGAGCCATGGCAGTTAAAGTGCTGTCAAATTTCATTAATTCTATAGTGTAAAGCCAGTTAAGCAGTGCCAGTTCAAATAAAATAGAGCACTATAGGGCAATTTCAAGGCAATTAGGGCCATCAGTGTTTCAAAAGTGATGGCTGCCCTCTGTCTTACCTTGGAAATTTTTATCTTTGGTCCTAGGGTTGCGATTCTGAACCCTTTTCCTTCCCCTCCGGGAAGGGATTATTGAAATCAAGTTAACAGAAACTGAAATGCTGAGTGTTTGTCAGACGTTCAAGTGTCTGAATTCCCTGCACGTAAGCCTGGGAACAAAAACAGGTTTGCTTCCTATTGAGAAATTGCACCAAATTCTGACGGTTTAAAATCATTATTTCCAAAACAAAGGCGGCCATGGTTTCAGCTGCTGCAAGAGCCTTTGATATTACATCCCCGAGGCAGCAATGCTCCAAAAAAGAGATTTTTTTCCCCCTCTTTCCATTTTTAAATGCAGCTTTCCAAATGAGTCATTTCTTAATCCCGAGGAGCCCTTGGAACTAAATCTTTTCTATCATTTCAGAACCAGAATTTCAAGGAAAAAAACCAAATTACAGCTTGTCACTTTTCATTCCATCAGGGAGCATTGACAGATAAAAGGGGCGAGCAGGCAGAAGGGGAAAAGAAAACAGTGATTAAAGATGTTGGGGGAGAAAGAGGCTTTAAATTATACATTGTGACTTGGGAAAGGATCGTTGAAATGCATGCAACCTGCCATCTTTATGGCTGAGGACAAGGATGCCAATTTTTCTAAAAATATGGATTCATGACTCCAGCAAAGGATCACCGCCTTGTCGGGGCGCTGGAGCTTGAGCACCTCAATGATGTCATGAGCGAAACCGTGAAGGGCCACCCAAGACGGGACGGTTGTGGCAGAGAGGTCAGACCAAGCATGATCCCTGGGGAAGGCAATGGCAAACTACTCCAGTATCCTTGCCAAGAAAACTAAATGGACCAGTACAACGAGAAGACAATGATGCTGGGGAAAGTGGAAGGCAAAAGGAAGAGGGGCCGACCAAGGGCAAGATGGATGGATGGCATCCTTGAAGTGACTGGACTGACCTTGAGGGAGCTGGGGGTGGTAACGGCCGACAGGGAGCTCTGGCGTGGGCTGGTCCATAAGGTCACGAAGAGTCGGAGACGACTGAACGAATGAACAACAACATGGATTCATGAAGACAGTCATAACCAAGGTTTTATCATGTCTCCGAAAATATATTATATAACGTAGTGTCATTTCCCCCCCATAAGCATTACCGAAATCTTATCCGTGAATCGCGAGGGAGACATTTTAATACTGTAAGTAATAATAATATTAATAAGTAATAATAATAAACGTTACTTATACCCCGCCCCCATCTCCCCGATCGGGACTCGGGGCAGCTTACATGAGGCCAAGCCCAACAACGCAATGCAATAAATGAAATCAAAGCACAAACAACATAATACATTACATAAAAATACTACTACTACTACTAACTACGGGCTCAATTCAAGGTGCTGGCGTTGGCCTATAAAGCCCTAAATGGTTCCGGCCCAAGATACCTATCTGACCGCATCTCGGCCTACGAGCCCACCAGGACTTTGAGATCGTCCGGGGAGGCCCTGCTCTCGATCCCGCCTGCCTCGCAGGCACGCCTGGTGGGGATGAGAGACAGGGCCTTCTCGGTGGTGGCTCCTTGGCTGTGGAACACCTTTCCCGTGGACATCAGACTGGCTCCTTCCCTGATGATATTCCGCAGGAAATTAAAGTCTTGGCTGTTCAAGAAGGCGTTCGAACAAGAAGTGCAATAATTGGTAATGACGACAGGAATGGAACAACGGAAAATGACACTGGATTGTGGTTTAAACGATGAGACGACGTGAATGGCTTTTGTATTATTGATATTGTTGATGTTTTTGATGACGATGTTTTTGGATATTGCTAGATTGATATTTTAGATTGTGTCTTGAATTTTGAACCTTGTTCCTTATATGTTGTACACCGCTGTGAGTCGCCCCCGGGCTGAGAACAGCGGTATATAAGCAAAGTAAATAATAAAGTAAATAATAAAATAATAAATAATAAACAACTTTATTTATACCCTGCCACCAGAGGCGGCCCTAGGTAATTTTCAATGGTAAGCAAACAGTATTTTGCCCCCCTCCCCAACCAATCATTTATATATATTTTCTGTTCGTCGTGGGAGTTCTGTATGACATATTTGGTTCAATTCCATCATTGGTGGAGTTCAGAATGCTCTTTGATTGTACATGAACTATACATCCCAGTAACTACAACTCGCAACGTGCACACCAAAAGTCGCCTCTTCTCTTGACTTTCTCCTCAGCCATTGGAACCAAGTGAGAGAGAGAGAGGCGGAGATGCCCACCTTTCCTGAAGGTAGGCGCAAAAACAAAGGAGGGAGCGGAGGTGGGAGATACCTCCAGCCGGAGGGGCTCTCTCTCTCTCTCTCTCTTGGTCCCAATGGCTGAGGAGAAAGTCAGGAGAAGAGGCGACTTTTGGTGTGCACTCCAGGGTCTTCAGACACGCCTCTGGACCCAAAGCGAGCCAGGCAAGGGAGCAAGTGCGGCACGGCAGCTCTGCCACTTGGCCCACCCGTGGATTGGAGAGAGGAGAGGAGGAGGGTGGAGTGCCGGGGGCTCAGGAAACGGAGCCGGTCATGCGGAAGGGATCGAATGCAGAGAAGGATTGAGCACCAGCTCTGTGCATGCACCCAGCAGCTGGGTTGAGCAGGAACGAGAGGGGCTAGGCGAGGCTCAAGGGCCCGGCCCCTTCGGGAAAAGGATCGCCCGGCAGCGAGGCAAGGAAGTCGAGGCTCCCCCCGGACTGCTATGGCTATTGTGAGCCCAGAGGGCACTCCTCAAGTGGCAGTCGAGGGGCATTCACAGAGGCACCTCTGCGCCCCTGGCAAAAAAAAGTGTACTGCGACTGCTTACTTCGCGTAATGGACGAGCCGCCCCTGCCCCTGCCACTATCTCCCCCAACGGGGACTCGGGGCGGCTTACACGAGGCCAAGCCCAATAACGCAACACAATAAATGAAATCAAAGCACAAACAACAACATAATACATTAAATAATAATAATAATAATAATAATAATAACAATAATAAACAACTTTATTTATACCCCGCCACCATCTCCCCCAACGGGGACTCAGGGCGGCTTACATGAGGCCAAGCTCAATCAACAAATTACAATAAAATAAGATACAAATTACAATAAAATAAACAACATAGCATTAAAGTATAAAACATATCTATCTATATATAAATGCTCTGTGCATAATGAGTACCTTAAAAACAAAAGAACCAATTAATGAAATCACACCAAATTTGGCAACAAAACGTATCACAACACAAGCAGTGACCATCACTCAAAAAATTATGATTTTGTCATTTGGGAGTTGTAGTTGCTGGAATTTATAGTTCACCTACAATCAAGGAGAATTCTGAACTCCATCAACGATGGAATTAAACCAAAATTGGCACACAGAACTCCCATGACCAACAGAAAATACTGGAAGGGTTTTGATGGGCATTGACCTTCAGTTTGGGAGTTGTAGTTCACCTACAGTCAGAGAGCACTGTGGACTCAAACAATAATGGATCTGGACCAAACTTGGCACAAGCACTCAATATGTCCATATATGAACACATATGGAGTTTGGGTGAAATAGACCTTGACATTCTCCAGTGTAGATACATCCTTAGATACACAGCGCCAGTATCAGAAACAGAAAGCCTCTGTGTATTAGCTCTTCAGGAAAATGTTATTTACTGCAAACTCCAGCTGGTGAATTCTCATAGGCTATTGATTGGCCATTTTATGAACAAAAGACTGAGTTATTTATTATTTATTTATTTGCGACATTTATATGCCACCCTTCTCACCCCGCAGGGAACTCAGAACGGCTTACAAGATATATATACATACAATATATTATGTTATTAGCATAGTACAATATCAGTATTAAATATTACTATATTATACTATATTACATTTAATATTATTAGTAATATTACCCTGCTGGCACAAGGGTTTAACTCGCTGCGCCACCAGGGGCTCCCGTATTACATTACATTACATTATATTATATTATATTATATTATATTATATTATATTATATTATATTATTGGCATAGCACACGAGACAAGATGGAACCGTCCCCTGGCCCTCTCTCTCTCTTCACTCTGGCCCAGAGCAGCAGATGGTGCAGGTGGGAAGGGTCCCCAACTGATGACATATGCAGGAGACAACATGGAACTGTCCCCTGGCCCCCTCTCTCTTCACTCTGGCCCAGAGCGGCAGTTGGTGTAGGAGGGAGGGGTCCCCAACTGATGACATATGCAGGAGACAAGGTGGAACTGTCCCCTGGCTCCCTCTCTCTTCACTCTGGCCCAGAGCAGCAGATGGTGCAGGTGGAAAGGGTCCCCAATTGATGTCATATGCAGGAGACAAGATGGAACTGTCCCCTGGCCCCCTCTCTCTTCACTCTGGCCCAGAGCGGCAGTTGGTGCAGGAGGGAGGGGTCCCCAACTGATGACATATGCAGGAGACAACATGGAACTGTCCCCTGGCTCCCTCTCTCTTCACTCTGGCCCGCCGCAGCAGTTGGTGCAGGGGGGAGGGGTCCCCAACTGATGACATATGCAGGAGACAACATGGAACTGTCCCCTGGCTCCCTCTCTCTTCACTCTGGCCCGCCGCAGCAGTTGGTGCAGGGGGGAGGGGTCCCCAACTGATGACATATGCAGGAGACAACATGGAACTGTCCCCTGGCTCCCTCTCTCTTCACTCTGGCCCGCCGCAGCAGTTGGTGCAGGGGGGAGGGGTCCCCAACTGATGACATATGCCGGAGACAAGGTGGAACTGTCTCCTGTCCTTTTTCTCTTCACCATGGCCCAGAGTGGCAGTTGGGGTAGGAGGGAGGGGTCCCCAACTGATGACATATGCAGGAGACAAGGTGGAACTGTCCCCTGGTCCCCTCTCTCTTCACTCTGGTCCAGAGCGGCAGTTGGTGCTTGAGGGAGGGGTTAGATAGGTCCTGGGTATCATTTAGTAGAGCTTTTCTTTTTTTTTCTTATGTTTTTAAAATCCAGACTTACCATGAATTTTCCGGAATAAGGACATATATTGTATGTCGGCTGACCTTTTCTTTTGCACATCCTCAAAAGCTTTCAGTTGACCAAAAAGCAAAATGCCTACAGAAAATGTTGCCTTTTCTGTATTGAATTATATGACATTTCCACGCAAGGCTTTTCTGCATTTCCTACATCTCCACTTCAAATGAACCCTATCTGTCATCGTATCACTTGAACCGGCACATTAGTTCTGATATTTATTTTTGTGCACTCGTTAAAATACATTGACACACCACAATGTTTGCTCATTTCATCTCATTAGAGGAGCCCAACTAATAATTAATACAATGAAAGAACAGCAATTAATCTATCTGTGCCACAGTAAGCAGTGAGCAAGGTATCTATTTAAAATGTGATTCACTTTCCCAGTCCCCAGCGTGTCTGCAAACTTTGGTGCTTGACTACAGTCAGGCGCCCAATTACATGATTCCTGTACAATGCCAGTTAAGTAAACTAATTGGAGATGGCATCTCCTGGAACTTGTCACTAAATATGGAAATGGAAAGAAAGAGAGATTTGGGGAGGAGGGGGGAATTATGCTTGACTATTACACTTTTTATATTGCTCTATGACCCTAAGGTTCATAACTCAGTGCTCAGTAACATAACTTTGGGGACTTGTTATAGTGTGTCTTCAAGTAATTACCAACTTATAGTGGTCCCAAGGTGACTCTATCATGGTTTTTCTGTAGGCACTGAGTGTATGCACTTCTCCAAAGGTCACCTAATCGTTTTCTATGACTGACCAGAGATTCAAACCCTAGTCTCCAAAACTATAGTCCAGAATTTAAACCACTACATTATTCTGCTTCTCTCTTTTTGGACTACAACTCCCAGAAGGCTGGAGACCACTTGGGATAGCTTAACGAGGGGATAAAAGTTCCAAGTATGGGAAATATAGTCAGATGAAACATCGTTTGGAATCAAGGGACGTTCTTGTTCCTGTTCATGAAAGCATTGCTGTGAAGATTATTGTCTAAGCATTGCTAACAACAGAGAGGAAAAAACCAGGCACAGATTAACACCTCCCAGCAACAGATTTTCCCAGGCACAGGCAGGCCTTCAAATGCTAATGAAGGTGATCAGCTGAACATTCACACCTAACTGCAGCAGGGAAGAGCTCCTTGCCCCACCCCAGCCATTCCACAGATATATATAAACCCATTGTCCTAATTCCAACAGACCTCTACCTCTGAGGATGCTTGCCATAGATGCAGGCGAAACATCAGGAGAAATGCCTCTAGAACATGGCTCTATAGCCCGAAAAAACCCACAAGAACCTAGTGATTCCAGCCATGAAAGCCTTCGACAATATATTGTCTAAGTATTTCTTGTTTCATGATTTGGATTCTTGGATTGTATGAATGCAACAAAGTACGTTCCAAAGAAAAAGAAAACCAAGAAGGCAAAATGGTTGTCTGTTGAGACACTGGAACTAGCCCAAGAAAGGAGGAAAGCAAAAGGAAACAGTGAAAAGGGGAGATATGCCCAGTTAAATGCGCAATTCCAGAGGTTAGCCAGAAGAGATAAGGAACTATTTTTAAATAAGCAATGCATGGAAGTGGAAGAAGACAACAGAATAGGAAGGACAAGAGACCTCTTCCAGAAAATTAGAAACATTGGAGGTAAATTTCAGGCAAAAATTGGTATGATAAGAAACAAAGATGGCAGGGACCTAACAGAAGCTGAAGAGATCAAGAGAAGGTGGCGAGACTATACAGAAGATCTGTATAGGAAGGATAATAATATCGAGGATAGTTATGACGGTGTGGTGAATGAATTAGAACCAAACATCCTGAGGAGTGAGGTTGAATGGGCCTTAAGAAGCATTGCTAACAACAAGGCAGCAGGAGACGACGGGATCCCAGCTGAACTGTTTAAAATCTTAAAAGATGATGCTGTCAAGGTGATGCATGCCATTTGCCAGCAAATATGGAAAACACAAGAATGGCCATCAGACTGGAAAAAATCAGCTTATATCCCCATACCAAAAAAGGGAAATGCAAAAGACTGCTCAAACTTCCGTACAGTGGCCCTTATTTCTCATGCCAGTAAGGTAATGCTCAAGATCCTGCAAGGAAGACTCCAGCAATACATGGAGCGAGAGTTGCCAGATGTTCAAGCTGGGTTTAGAAAAGGCACAGGAACGAGAGACCAGATTGCCAATATCCGCTGGATAATGGAGAAAGGCAGGGAGTTTCAGAAAAACATCTACTTCTGCTTCATTGACTATTCTAAAGCCTTTGACTGTGTGGATCATAATAAATTGTGGCAAGTTCTTAGTGGGATGGGCATCCCAAGCCACCTTGTCTCTCTCCTGAGGAATCTGTACAAGGACCAAGTAGCAACAGTCAGAACTGACCACGGAACAACAGACTGGTTCAAGATTGGGAAAGGCGTCCGGCAAGGCTGCATAATCTCACCCAACCTTTTTAACTTGTATGCAGAACACATCATGCGATGTGCGGGGCTTAATGAATGCAAAGCTGGGGTAAAAATTGCTGGAAGAAACATTAACAACCTCAGATATGCAGATGACACCACTCTGATGGCCAAAAGCGAGGAGGAGCTGAGGAGCCTTCTAATCAAGGTGAAAGAAGAAAGCGCAAAAGCTGGGTTGCAGCTAAACATCAAAAAAACAAAGATTATGGCAACAAGAATGATTGACAACTGGGAAATAGAGGGAGAAACTGTGGAGGCCGTGACAGACTTTGTATTTCTAGGTGCAAAGATTACTGCAGATGCAGACTGTGGCCAGGAAATCAGAAGACGCTTACTTCTTGGGAGGAGAGCAATGTCCAGTCTCGATAAAATAGTAAAGAGACATCAGACTGGCAACAAAGATCCGCCTAGTCAAAGCCATGGTATTCCCTGTAGTAACCTATGGATGTGAGAGCTGGACCTTAGGGAAGGCTGAGCGAAGGAAGATCCATGCGTTTGAGCTGTGGTGTTGGAGGAAAGTTCTGAGAGTGCCTTGGACTGCGAGAAGATCCAACCAGTCCATCCTCCAGGAAATAAAGCCCGGCTGCTCACTGGAGGGAAGGATACTAGAGACAGTACTTTGGCCACATCATGAGGAGACAACAAAGCCTAGAGAAGACAATTATGCTGGGGAAAGTGGAAGGAAAAAGGAAGAGGGGCCGACCAAGGGCAAGATGGATGGATGGCATCCTTGAAGTGACTGGACTGACCTTGAGGGAGCTGGGGGTGGTGCTGGCCGACAGGGAGCTCTGGCGTGGGCTGGCCCATGAGGTCACGAAGAGTTGGAGACGACTGAATGAATGAACAACAACAAATGAATGCCTACTCATGCCTTGGATTAATGTTTCCTGGTTTGCCGAATTATATTAGAGAAGTGTGGACTTTGCTGAACTTTACCCTGGACTATTTTTCTCCTGCTTATCTTCTTACCTAATTGGATTTACTTATTTCTTTAGAATGCTTTTCACTTGCTACTTTTTAACTATCTTCAATAAAAGGATTGTTTTCCAATCAATGGTGTGGTGTTTACAGTCAGAGGGCTTTTCCTGTCCTGGAGTGCAACACCCATAGCAAGGTCCTCCATTGTGCATGTAGCAGGGCTCAGGTTACATTGCAGCAGATGGTCTGTAGTTTGCTCTTCTCCACACTCGCATGTCGTGGATTCCACTTTGTAGTCCTATTTCCTAAGGTTGGCTCTGCATCTCGTGGTGCCAGAGCGCAGTCTGTTCAGCGCCTTCCAAGTCACCCAGTTTTCTATGTGCCCAGGAGGGAGTTTCTCATTTGGTATCAGCAATTGATTGAGGTTCTGGGTTTGAGCCTGCCACTTTTGGACTCTCGCTTGCTGAGGTGTTCCAGCGAGTGTCTCTATAGATCTTAGAAAACTATTTCTTGATTTAAGTCGTTGACGTGCTGGCTGATACCCAAACAGGGGATGAGCTGGAGATGTCACTGCCTTGGTCCTTTCACTATTGGCTGCTACTTCCCGGCGGATGTCAGGTGGTGCAATACCGGCTAAACAGTGTATTTTCTCCAGTGGTGTAGGGCGCAGACACCATGTGATAATGAGGCATGTCTCATTAAGAGCCACATCCACTGTTTTAGCGTGGTGAGATGTGTTCCACACTGGGCATTCGTACTCAACAGCAGAGAAGCAAAGCGCAAGGGCAGATGTCTTCACTGTGTCTGGTTGTGATCCCCAGGTTGTGCCAGTCAGCTTTCGTATGATATAACTGAGCTCTGACAGCTATAGTGGTGCCAAACTGAATTCTGCAAAATAATTGCATCTTTGGTCTTCCATAAGTAAGCTTCCTCCCCCCCCCCCCCCAAAAAAAAAAAACAACAACCCTACCTTGTTCCTGTTTATATTTTTGAACTATTACTATAGGAATGAGAGCCTGCACTTTAAAAAAAATTGCCATTATGTTACTGGTAGGCAGAATTGGGGTGCTGGTGGTGAAATTATTTCCGCAATCTCATAACGATGAGCTACCTCATCTCTGCTCCGCCACCCACTCCCCTTCTTTCATATAATAACAGATTCCCCAGAGTTGCTAAATCTTGACAACGCTATTAAGGAAAATGTATATCCCTAGAACGATTAAATGGAATAACTATATTCCAGTTTAAAATCTAAACCACCGACTTAGGCAATTAGAGTGCCTAATTGATATGCACAGCCTCAGAAAGACTGGCATTTCATGACAGACTGCCGAGGCTCAGACAGCCCAACGCCTCAATTGTGGCACTTTCCATACTGGCTGCTGACTCTGAGATAGGCATCATTAATTTACACAGTTTTTGCAGCAATGCAGCTGAATTATTATTGCCTTCCAGTCTTTTCTGTGACATTCTCCCATCAGTTTAAAGACAAAGTATGCTCCCAGATCAGGCTTTGACTGCATAGTCTCTCTGCAATGTTCACAGAATTTTGTGAAGGATCAGAGTCATTCATTTGCAACCCACTGGATCTTGTGCCCTTATCATCTATATAAATAAAAATGTAATGTTCGTTTGTGGGATTAACAGAACTCAAAAATGACTGGGGGAATTGACACCAAATTTGGACACAATACACCTAACAACCCAAAATATGTCCTTCAACCATAAAAACACTGAAAAACACAGCAGAGGCGACTTAAAATGCCCCTAAAAGCTAAATATAATCATAGAATCATAGAATCAAAGAGTTGGAAGAGACCTCATGGGCCATTCAGTCCAACCCCCTGCCAAGAAGCAGGAAAATTTCATTCAAATCACCCCCGACAGATGGCCATCCAGCCTCTGTTAAAAGCTTCCAAAGGTGCCTCCACCACACTCCAGGGCAGAGAGTTCCATTGCTGAACGACTCTCACAGTCAGGCAGTTCTTCCTCATATTGAGACGGAATCTCCTTTCTTGTAGTTTGAAGCCATTGTTCTGCATCCTTGTCTCCAGGGAAGCAGAAAACAAGCTCGCTCCCTCTTCCCTATGACTTCCTCTCACGTATTTATACATGGCTATCATATCTCCTCTCAGCCTTGTCTTCTTCAGGCTTATTTATTTATTTATCGTGTCAGGCAAACAGTTGTATTATATTTTTGACAGAACAAACAAACAAACATATAAAAGACACAGAGTTTGGTAGTTGATTAAATGTCCTTTGACCAGTATTTGGCCACTTGAAGTGTCTCTGGTGTTGCCGCAAGGAGGTCCTCCATTGTGCATGTGGCAGGGCTCAGGTTGCATTGCAGCAGGTGGTCTGTGGTTTGCTCTTCTCCACACTCGCATGTTGTGGATTCCATTTTGTAGCCCCATTTCTTAAGATTGGCTCTGCATCTCATGGTGCCAGAGCGCAGTCTGTTCAGCACCTTCCAAGTCACCCAGTTTTCTGCGTGCCCAGGAGGGAGTCTCTCGTTTGGTATCAGCCATGGATTGAGGTTCTGGGTTTGAGCGTGCCACTTTTGGACTCTCGCTTGCTGAGGTGTTCCAGCGAGTGTCTCTGTAGATCTTAGAAAACTATTTCTTGATTTAAGTTGTTGACGTGCTGGCTGATGCCCAAACAAGGGATGAGCTGGAGATGTCTCTGCCTTAATCCTTTCACTATTGGATGCCACTTCCCGGCGGATGTCAGGTGGTGCAATATCAGCTAGACAGTGTAATTTCTCCAATGGTGTAGGGTGCAGACACCCCGTGATAATGTGGCATGTCTCCTTAAGAGCCACATCCACTGTTTTAGTGTGGTGAGATGTGTTCCACACTGGGCATGCATACTCAGCAGCAGAGTAGCACAGCGCAAGGGCAGATGTCTTCACTGTGTCTGGCCACTTGGAGTGCCTCTGGTGTTGCTGCAAGAAGGTCCTCCATTGTGCATGTGGTAGGGCTCAGGGTGCATTGCAGCAGGTGGTCAGTGGTTTGCTCCTCTCCACACTCGCATGTTGTGGATTCCACTTTGTAGCCCCATTTCTGAAGGTTGGCTCTGCATCTCATGGTGCCAGAGAGCAGTCTGTTCAGCGCCTTCCAAGTCGCCCAGTCTTCTCTGTGCCCAGGGGGGAGTCTCCTATTGGGTATCAGCCATTGGTTGAGGCTCTGGGTTTGAGCCTGCCACTTTTGGATTCTCGCTTGCTGAGGTGTTCCAGCGAGTGTCTCTGTAGATCTTAGAAAACTATTTCTTGATTTAAGTCGTGCTGGCTGATGCCCAAACAAGGAAAGAGCTGGAGATGTCTCTGCCTTGGTCCTTTCACTATTGGCTGCTACTTCCCAACGGATGTCAGGTGGTGCAATACCGGCTAAACAGTGTAATTTCTCCAGTGGTGTAGGGCGCAGAGTAGCATAGAGCAAGGGCGGATGTCTTCACTGTGTCTGGTTGTGATCCTCAGGTTGTGCCAGTCAGCTTTCGTATGATATTGTTTCTAGCACCCACTTTTTGCTTGATATTCAGGCAGTGCTTCTTGTAGGTCAGGGCACGGTCCAGAGTGACTCCCAGGTATTTGGGAGCGCTGCAATGCTCCAGTGGGATTCCTTCTCAGGTGATCCTCAGAGCTCGGGATGCTTGTCTGTTCTTGAGATGAAAAGCTCATGTCTGTGTTTTAGATGGATTAGGGATCAGCTGGTTTTCCCTGTAGTAGGCAGTAAGAGCACCTAGAGCTTTGTATAGCTTCTGTTCAACCATCTCAAAGCTCCCTGCTTGAGCAGTAATGACATGATCATCAGCATAGATGAAGCTCTCTGTCCCTTCTGGCAATGGCTGGCCATTTGTGTAAATGTTGAACATGGATAGGGCAAGCACGCTTCCCTGAGGCAGGCCGTTCTTCTGTTTCCGCCATCTGCTTTTCTGGCCCTGGAAACATCAGGCTAAACATGCCCAGCTCTTTAAGCCGCTCCTCATAGGGCTTGTTCTCCAGACCCTTGATCATTTTAGTCACCCTCCGCTGGAAACATTCCAGCTTGTCAATATCTCTCTTCAATTGTGGTCTAACCCACCTCTTTTAGCTTGCCATCCCAAACAAAACAAAATAAAAAGGAGGGAAAGAGGAATAGCAGCTTTTGTTTTCTAACTGGAAATGTCAGAAGACCTTCATCTGGAAGCATACCTGGCATTTAGTGATTCGTCCAATTGTAAATGGAATTGTAATACCACTATGCAGTGATTAAAATGTGACTAATGCACCTTCCAGAACCAATAATCCATGACACAGTTGGTGACATTTGGGGTTGTTATTTTGTTTTTGTTTTGTTTTTTTGCATTGTTCACTCTATAATTCCTCATTGTAGTGCTAATGCCATATCCTGATACTTGGTCAGTGGTCTATGATGCTCTGATAAATTTGTGAACATCCTGTGGTTCCTCCATGGTGACATGATGCCAACAGCTTTGGTCAGCAATGGCTCCCAAAGTGACCCATTTAAGACAAGATCAGGTGTCAAACAGGGAGGCATTATTGCCCCAACCTTATTTTCCATCTTCATAGCTATGATTACATAGCTTGTTGATAGGAAGCTTTCCACCGGTATGGAAATCACCAGAGTTAGATCTGATTTAGTTATGACTGACCTTGAAGGAGCTGGGGGTGGTGACGGCCGACAGGGAGCTCTGGCGTGGACTGGTCCATGAGGTCACGAAGAGTCGGAGACGACTGAACGAATGAACAACAACACAACATTTGAAAGCCGAGCAAGGGAGGGGGGGGCTTTCTATTTCCTTCCCTTCAGCAAATAATTGGACTATATCTAGCAGTTATATCCCTCCGCTTGCTTAGCTTTGAAAGGCTTTGTTGGAATTCAGCCGGCGGTCTGGCGGATTGTGTTTCAGGATCAAGGTGCTTTGGATGTGAGGAATGATGTTAATGAGGTCCAAGATGAGTTTCAAGATGGCAATGGTTTGGTCATTGTTCTGTCACGCGCTGGGCCTGTAAAGAATTGCCTTTAGAATAGGATGTGCAACTTGAGCCCAGCGGGAAGCCAGGGAGCCCCGAAGAGAAGTTCTCAAGGATTGTCCACCACAAATGGTCTTTAGATGGCTTGTGAAGTATAACAAAGTTCTTTATTAATGAACAATCAAACAGAAACTTCTCTTGTTTTCAATAAAGTTAAACAAATGCTTCCAGGCTTTTATGCAACTGATGGCTTCCTAATCTTGGCACGAGGGACAGGCAATTGTCTTCAATAACTGTTTCTTTACTTTAAGGAAAATCCCTTTTTAACTTCTCCCAGGCTGACTGTAATCTAAGCCTTACTGATGTGGGCTTCGCTACCGGGTCAAACTGCATCTCGAGCACCGAGTGGACCTACCAGTAAGGCCAGTAGATTCTCCAGCTGGAGTTCTTTGGTCCTCCAAAACTCCTCAAAGCTTTAGGGCTGTTTCCCTGGAAATCTTTGGATGCTCTTAAGACTGTTTTCCCCCCAGAAAGTCTTAAGGGTTGAAGCTTTTGTACAGGAGAAGCTTGTACACGTCCTCTAAATTAGCTTTCCTTACTGAGGCTAACTAAAAATGGCTCCCTTCCCTTCCCAATTGCCCTGAACAAGGGGCGGAACCAAAACTTAATGATGATGGATAGGTGACTTGCCCTACAACTGCAACCAAAGGAAGCCACCTTTCTGCAGAATCCCAAAAGATTTTGGACTGCAAGCAAACATTTAATACAAAGCAAATAAAGTTGGAGCTCCTGGTACAGCCGTACCAGCACAGTCAGTGATATTGATGCAGAGAATGACCAGATGATCTCTGTAGTTTTCCATGAAAATGTCCCTGAGGGATGTGGGGATGATGCTGTGCTTTCTGAATTAGTACCAGAGAGTTCTCATGAGAGAGAACATGAAAATAGCTCGGCACTTGTCCCAGCTGCAAAAATTAAGGAGTAAGTAGATAACGAACCAAGAGGCAGACGAGAAGAGGTAAGTTAAAACAGAAGAGCTGAGCAATGGCTTCGGCGCTCTGCCAGGCTTCGAGAGAAAACAATAACAAAGCCTCAATTAAAGAGAAACCAATTTTTTAAATAATAATAATCTTTATTGAGATTTTCTTAAAAGGTACAAATAAGATAATAGTGATAATAAAAGAAAAAAATTAGAATAGAGGAAGCAAGAGAAAGAATGGGTATGAGAGAGAAGAAGAAAAGAGGGGAGAAAACAGAGAGATCAGAAATGGAGAAAAGAGAGCAAGAAAATGAAATGAATAAAATATATATATACATATAAAACAGAGAGAGAGAAAAGGGAAAAAAAGAAGAAAAGAGAGGGGAAAAAAGAGAAACCAATTTCTGACTGCTTGTGACCTAGCTAACGAGGAGATAAAAGTCTCAAGTTTGGGATGTGTAGTCAGATGAAGCATCATTTAGAATCACGCCAAGTTCTCATCCTTGTTTTCATGGAAGCCTTCCTTTGAAGATTCATGCTAAGGTATTTCTTGTTTCATGGTGTTGATTCCTGGATTTCATGATTGTTTATCCAAGCCTTGGATCAATATATTCCTGACTTCCTGGATTGTATTGGAGTTGTGTGGACTTTGCTTTTATGGACTTTGCTGGACTCTACCTTGGACTAATTTGTTCCTGCTTATCTTCTTACCTAATTGGATCTACTTATTTCCTTAAAGTGCTTTTTTACTTTGCTGTTTTTTCACTTATCTTCAATAAAAGGAAGTATTCAACATGTGGTGTCTAAAGTCAGAGGCTTATTCTTGTCTTGGAGTGCAACAGGCTTCTTTAATAACTATGTGATAGTGACAGCATTCCTTTCACTGTGATCAATTTTCATTTACCTTATTCATTCACCTTTTTAACAATCTCTATTTATGAGTGTGACCTCTTGAATGTCCTATTTGCGTAGACGCATATAATGAAGTTTACGTAACTGCATTGAATTGAATTATATGAATCTATAATGACCATCTCATGTCCCCACATGAGGAGCTGGAGTTGATAGAGGGAGCTTATCCGTCTCTCCCCGGTTCGAATCCGGGGAGAGGCGGATGAGCTCCCTCTATCAACTCCAGCGACTCATGCGGGGACATGAGAGAAGCCTCCCACAAGGATGATAAAAACATCAAATCATCCGGGCATCCCCTGGGCAACGTCCTTGCAGACAGCCAATTTTCTCCCACCAGAAGCGACTTGCAGTTTCTCAAGTCACTCCTGACACGTCTCTCTCTCTCTCTATATATATATATAAATGCAGTTCAATCTGCATTATAATGGCAGTGTAGATGGATCCAGAGACACCAGAATGGTCGTTAGTATACATATCCAAGATGCAAGCTTGCATTCTGGGTTGCGCACACAAACTTGACAATCTGGACAAGGGCAAACAAACTGAAGTTAAATCCTGACAAGACAGAGGTCCTCCTGGTCAGTTGCAAGGCCGAACAGGGCATAGGGTTACAGCCTGTGCTGGATGGGGTTACACTCCCCTTGAAGGCTCAGGTTCGCAGCTTGGGAGTCCTCTTGGACTCATCGCTGAGCCTGGATCATCAGGCTGAAACGGTGGCCAGGGGGGCTTATGCACAATTAAAACTTTTGCTCCAGCTGCGCCCGTACCTTGGGAAGTCAGACTTGGCCACGGTGGTCCATGCTCTCGTTACATGCAGGATAGACTACTGCAATGCGCTCTATGTGGGGTTGCCTTTGAAGATGGTTCGGAAGCTTCAAATAGTCCAACGAGAGGCAGCCAGGTTAATAACTGGGGCAGTATACAGGGAGCACACAACTCCCATGTTACGTCAGTTCAACTGGCTGCCTGTTTGCTACCAGCATAATTCGAAGTGCTGACTTTGGCCTATAAAGCCCTAAACGGCCCTGGCCCAGTTTACCTGTCTGAATGCATCTCCATTTACGAACCACTGCGAAAACTAAGATCTTCTGAGGAGGCCTTGCTCTCGGTCTTACCACCATCACAGGCGCGTTTGGCGGGGACGAGAGACAGGGCCTTCTCAGTGATTGCCCCCCAGTTATGTAACTCCCTTCCTGGCAATATTAGATCAGACCCGTCCCTCCTGGTGAAGGCCTGGCTGTGGGACCAAGCCTTTGGGGCAGTGCAATGAGGCAAAATGGTGCCATAGATGCAGGCGAAACGTCAGGAGAGAATGCCTCTAGACCATGGCCATAGAGCCCGAAAAAACCTACAACCCAGTGATTCCGGCCATGAAAGCCTTCAACAATACAGTGTCCTGAGTTGGTTTTTAAGCAACTTTAAATGTGAATATAAGTGATTTTAATGTTTGTATATAGTTATGGTTTTATGTCCCAGCATTCAATGTTTGCCGTATATATGTTGTGCTCCGGCCTGAGTTCCCTGCGGGGTGAGAAGGGAGGAATATAAATGTTTTAAATTAAAAAAAATAATACCCATTCTTAAAGAGGGTGGGGGATTATGTAAAGCCGTTCACTCTCTCTGAACCTTTTTTAAGGGGGAGGCATACGGATGTGAAACATAAATATACGTAGCAATGTCTCTGAAATGTTTTGATTTACTAGCTATTCATAGTTGTCATTCAAGATTTCTAGTTGGGCTTGAAATGTGCGTTCGAATGTTAAGAGAAAATATTTATTTACAAAAGCGGTTAAAATAGAATCTTTAGCCTGCAAGATTTATTGCCAAAGTACACGAAGCTGGAGTCAGCAGGACTGGAACGTCTTATGTAATTTCCATCTTTAAAAAGTATGGTGGGGGAGATTTGCAAAAGAGCTAAAGCAAGAAGAGGGAAGGGCTTTGGTTCAGAGCATCTGTGCAACGGGGATGATTTAAAACGCCTTCCTGACTTCCGCAGACTTTATTTTTGTCATCTTGGCCCTACCAGGTAGAATTTTTAAAAATCAAAAAGACTGAATTCTTAGAGCAATTATAGGAATCATGCGGCCTTCAGATGTTGTTCAACTGCAACTCCTATGAACTCTTAGCAAGGGCTATGCTGTCCAAGGCTGTTGGGTTGCAATCTAACAGCTGAAGAACCACACAATTTCCACCCCTGTCTTGGGGCTAAATTACACATCTAAGAGTGCGTTCAAATATACAAGGGGTATTTTTTAAATAAGGTCTGTTTTGTTGTAGACACTAGTAGTTTGCACGCATACCGCAACGAGCGCGTGCGTCGTGTACCGGCATGCCTCGGGAACAACTGTGCTCAGTTTCCGCTCTGTAGCTATCCTGTACGGTTCTGTTCTGTGCTTTAAAAATGTTTAAGACTATCAACTCACCTTCTGCATGTGAGGTTCGCTCAGTGATACGGTTTTTGTCAGCAAGGAACCTGCCTGCTGCAGAAATTCATCGACAGATTTGTGAAGTGTACGGTGATACTGTTATGAGTGAAAGCAAAGTGCGTAAGTGGGTACAACAATTCAAAGATGGCCGTGACAACATCCGGTCGCTCTTCTTTGATTACAGACAATGTGGTGGCTTCAGTTGAAGCAAGGATTCGTGAGAACAGGCGCTTCACAATAACAAGTCTCTCAAATGAATTTCCTGACGTGTCGAGATCAGTGCTTTACAACATTGTTTCTGAACACCTAAAGTTTAGGAAACTGTGCTCCTGTTGGGTCCCGAAACTCCTAACAGAGGACCACAAAAACCAAAGATTTGAGTGTGCAATCAAATCAAATCGTCTGTAATCAAAGGAGGGCGACTGGAGCGGTCCTCATCATGGACGTTGTCACGGCCATCTTTGAATTGTCGTACCCACTTACGCACTTTGCTTTCACTCATAACAGTATCACCGTACACTTCACAAATCTGTCGATGAATTTCTGCAGCAGGCAGGTTCCTTGCTGACAAAAACCGTATCACTGAGTGAACCTCACATGCGGAGGGTGAGTTGATAGTCTTAAACATTTTTAAAGCACAGAACAGAACCGTACAGGTTAGCTACAGAGCGGAAACTGAGCACAGTTGTTCCCGAGGCATGCCGGTACACGACGCACGCGCTCGTTGCGGTATGTGCGCGAACTACTAGTGTCTACAACAAAACAGACCTTACTTTAAAAATACCCCTCGTATTTGGGCTCAGAAATGTGTCTTTCCTAACAAAATCTGTTGTGACATTTGGGTCCTAAGCACGCCTTTCTGTACATACTGCTTCTCTTCCAAAGGTCACCATCATGACCTGCTGTTTACCCCAGTCCTAAGCATGCCTTATATATGTTGTTAAAAGCAAAGCGTACAATTTAAGCTTTTAGCAAACTTTCTTTTTATGTTGAATCACTACCCTCTAGTGTCAGAACTATGCTTCTGCAAACGATTAGTGCCATCCAAAATCCACAAATAAAGATTCCTTTTGGGGATCAGCTTTCTAACTCCATGAATTGCTGCAATTGTTCAGTAGCTATTAGAATCATAGAATCATAGAATCAAAGAGTTGGAAGAGACCTCATGGGCCATCCAGTCCAACCCCCTGCCAAGAAGCAGGAATATTGCATTCAAATCACCCTGACAGATGGCCATCCAGCCTCTGCTTAAAAGCTTCCAAAGAAGGAGCCTCCACCACACTCCGGGGCAGAGAGTTCCACTGCTGAACGGCTCTCACAGTCAGGAAGTTCTTCCTAATGTTCAGATGGACATTGCAACGTTCCTCCCCAACACACCTCCAAAGGAGTCCGAGGCCCCTTCCACACTGCCATATAAAATTCACATTTGTGCTGGTACGGCTTTATCAGGAGCTCCAACTTCTTTTTTTCCTATTGAGTGTTTGCATGTATTCCAATGTTCCATGCATTTTGCAATAAAGTGGCTTCCCTTGGTTTGCAATCATAGGGCCAATGACCCATCAATTATCATTATGTTCTTTAGTTCCGACCCTGTTCAACCCCACAATCTTTGTCTTGTGGGGTTCCTCAGGGCTCAATACTGTCTCCCATGTTGTTTAACATCTACATGAAGCCGCTGGGAGAGATCATCCGGAGTTTCGGGGTGCGGTGTCATCTGTACGCAGATGATGTCCAACTCTGTCACTCCTTTCCACCTGCTACTAAGGAGGCTGTCGAGGTCCTGAACCGGTGCCTGGCCGCTGTAACGGTCTGGATGAGGGCCAACAGATTGAAACTAAATCCAGACAAGACAGAGGTACTCCTGGTCAGTCGCAAGGCCGAACAGGGTATAGGGTTACAGCCTGTGCTGGATGGGGTCGCACTCCCCCTGAAGGCGCAGGTTCGCAGCTTGGGTGTGATCCTGGATTCATCGCTGAGCCTGGAGCCCCAGGTCTCGGCGGTGACCAGGGGAGCATTTGCACAGCTTAGGCTCGTGCGCCAGCTGCGCCCGTACCTTGGGAAGTCTGACTTGGCCACGGTAGTCCACGCTCTGGTTACATCCTGTTTAGACTACTGCAACGCTCTCTACGTGGGGTTGCCTTTGAAGACGGCCCAGAAGCTCCAACTGGTCCAACGTGCGGCAGCCATGATACTAACAGGAGCAGGATGCAGGGAGCATACAACCCCCCTGTTGCGCCAACTCCACTGGCTGCCGATCTGCTACCGGGCTCAATTCAAGGTGCTGGCATTGGCCTATAAAGCCCTAAACGGTTCCGGCCCAAGATACCTAACTGACCGCCTCTCGACCTGTGAGCCCACGAGGACTTTGAGATTTTCCAGGGAGGCTCTGCTCTCGATCCCGCATGCTTCACAGGCACGGCTGGCGGGGATGAGAGATAGGGCCTTCTCGGTGGTGGCTCCTCAGCTGTGGAACACCCTCCCCGTGGACATCAGACTAGCTCCCTCCCTGCTGATATTCCGCAGGAAATTAAAGACCTGGCTGTTTAAGAAGGCGTTTGAACAAGAAGTGCAATGATTGGTAATTGACCATAGGAATGAACAACGGAAATTGATACTGGATTGTGGTTTTGGCGATGAGACGACATGGAGTGGCTTTTGTAGTAATGATGATGTTTTTGATGAGGATGTTTTCTGATAATGTTGAATTGTGGATTATTTTCTACTGTGTCTTATATTTTGCACCTTGTTTTTGCTATGTTGTACACCGCAGTGAGTCGCCCCTGGGCTGAGAACTGCGGTATATAAGCAAAGTAAATAAATAAATAAATAAATATTTCTGGGTTAAGGGGGGGGAGGGGACTTCTATCTCAATTCACACAGAGATGCCTTTAGTAAGGACGTGAATCAGTTCCACCTGTAGAAAGCATAGTCTTTTACAGCTTTGCTGGGGGATCCAGTCCCACAGCTCTACAGAGAACTACAGCATAGCCTTTGTTGGGGAATTTAGGTCCACAACTCTACAGCCAGCTCTTTGCTGGAGAAATACAGCTCCACGGTTTTTCAGCCAGCCTTCGCTGGGAAACAAAGGACTTCTTTCCTTTTGGAAATCTACAGAGACTTTGGCCTGGTAAGGACCTCTCACGGCAGCCATAACGCAAATTGGAACCGGGTGTAGGAGCCCCACGCCAGCAAAGCCTAAATATAGATTTCCCAAGGAGCAGGCCTGTAGCCAGGATTTTGATTCAGGGAGGGGGGGGCTGACTTTGATTCAGGGGGGGGGGGGGCTGAGTCTGAGTGAAAGAGGATCTACCCTAGCAAACTTTTTGTATCGTTACCCCAATACCCCCATGCATATGAGATATATTGAGCACGGCTGGCTGATCAGATCCTGATATGAATAAACATAACAGTTTAAATAATGTACCAGTAAGGCCTTTTCGCAGACCACCATGAAAATTTCAGGGGGGGGGGCTGAACCCCCCAAAGCCCCCCCCCCCCCAACTACATGCCTGCCAAGGAGGGGTAGAGGATTTCCCTTGTAGAAGGAAGAAACAGTTTATGAAGAAAGTTGCCTGTCCCTTGTGGACAAGATTTAAGCAAACCACCAGTTGATTCAAAGCCTTGAAGTATTTGTTTGATTTATAAAAGATTTAAGCAACAATAAAAACTTTGTTGAACTTTCTAAGTCTCTAAAAGAACTTTGTGTGGGGAAATCCGAAAGGCCTCTCAGCCGAGGTACCCCCGGCGTCCCGTTGGGCATTCAGAAAACACGTCCTGTCTACAGATTCTTTCACAGGCCCAGTGCGTGACAGCACAACATTATTTGCTTTGAACTACATTATATAAATCTACGGTGCCATATAATTCAGGGCCACACAACTGAATAAAATCCCACATTATCTGCTTTGAACTGGAATATATGACAGTGTGGACTCAGATAACCCATTGTGCTTTTCTACCTTGATATTCTGGGTTATATATGGCTGTGTGGAAGGGCCCTATTGCGCAAAAAGGAAGTGTTTTTTTGCCATGAAGAAAATCCACACATTTCTTTGTTGTTGTTCATTCGTTCAGTCATTTCCAACTCTTCGTGACTTCATGGACCAGTCCACGCCAGAGCTCCCTGTCGGCCGTCACCACTCCCAGCTCCTTCAAGGTCAATCCAGTCACTTCAAGGATGCCATCCATCCATCTTGCCCTTGGTTGGCCCCTCTTCCTTTTTCCTTAGATCTAGTATCTACCTACCTAACAGTAATAATAATCTATATAAATAAAAATATAATGTTTGTTTGTGGGATTAACAGAACTCAAAAACCAGTGGGCTAATTGACATCAAGTTTGGAGAGCATACACCTAACAACCCAATGTATGTCCTTCACTCAATATATTTTTTTGATTTTGTCATTTGGGAGTTGTAGTTCTTGGGATTTATAGTTCACCTAAAATCAAAGAGCATTCTGAACTCCACCAATGATGGAATTGAACCAAAGGTGACACACAGGACTCCCATGACCAAAAGAAACCATTGGAAGGGTTTGGTGGGCACTGACCTTCAGTTTGGGAGTTGTAGTTCACCTACATCCAGAGAGCACTGTGGACTCAAACAATGATGGATCTGGACCAAACTTGGCATGAATATTCCATAT
Organism: Anolis sagrei; assembly: GCF_037176765.1. Taxonomy (NCBI): domain Eukaryota; kingdom Metazoa; phylum Chordata; class Lepidosauria; order Squamata; family Anolidae; genus Anolis; species Anolis sagrei. The sequence goes on along the minus strand of NC_090024.1, from coordinate 123,179,605 downwards.
GTCCAAATATGAACACTGATGAAGTTTGGGGGAAATAGCCCTTGACATTTGGGAGTTGTAGTTGCTGTGATTTATAGTTCACGTATTGGAACATTCTGAAGTCCACCAACGGTGGAATTGAACCAAACTTGGCACACAGGACTCCCATGACCAACAGAAAATACTGGAAGGGGTTGGTGGGCAATGACATAGGACAGTGTAGCTCCAGCCTCAGTATGAGTTTTGGAGTTGTAGTTCACCTACATCCAGAGAGCACTGTGGACTCAAACAATGATGGATCTACCAAACTTGGCATGAATATTCCATATATCCAAATATGAGCAGAGATGGAGTTTGGGAGAAATAGACCTTGACATTTGGGGGTTGTAGTTCCTGGGATGTATAGTTCACCTACAAACAAAAAGCAGTCTGAACCCTACGAATGACAGAATTGGGGCAAACTTCCCACACAGAAACCCCAGAAAATACTTAAGGCCATTCAGTCCAATTCCCTTCAACAAAGCAAGAAAACATAATCAAAGCCCTCCTGACAAAGAGCCATCCGGCCATAGAGGAGATATGATAGCCATGTATAAATATGTGAGAGGAAGCCACAGGGAGGAAGGAGCAAGCTTTTTTTCTGCTTCCCTGGAGACTAGGACACAAAACAAAGAATCAAAGAGTTGGAAGAGACCTCCTGGGCCATCCAGTCCAACCCCGTGCCAAGAAGCAGGAATATTGCATTCAAATCACCCCTGACAGATGGCCATCCAGCCTCTGCTTAAAAGCTTCCAAAGAAGGAGCCTCCACTACACTCCGGGGCAGAGAGTGTGGTGGCTTCAAACTACAAGAAAGGAGATTCCATCTGAACATTTATTTATTTATTTATTTATTTACTATGCTTATATACCGCAATTCTCAGCCCAAGGGCGACTCATTGCGGTGTACAACATAGAAAAACAGGTGCAAAATACAAGACATAGTGTAAAAAACACACAATTCGTCATTATCAAAAAACAACTCATCAAAACATCAACATTAACATCAACATTAATACAACAGCTAATTCCGAGTCGTCTCATCGTCAAACCCACAATCCGATATCATTTCCGTTGTTCCATTCCTATGGTCAAATTACCAGTTCTTGCACTTCTTATTCAAATGCCTTCTTAAACAGCCAGGTCTTTAGCTTCCTGCGGAATGTCAGCAGGGAGGGGGCTAGCCTGATGTCTACGGGAAGGGTGTTCCACAGCCGAGGAGCCACCACCGAGAAGGCCCTATCTCTCGTCCCCGCCAGCCGTGCCTGTGACGCAGGCGGGATCAAGAGCAGGGCCTCCCCGGAAGATCTCAAAGTCCTCGTGGGCTCATAGGAAGAACTTCCTGACTGTGAGAGCCGTTCAGCAGTGGAACTCTCTGCCCTGGAGTGTGGTGGAGGCTCCTTCTTTGGAAGCTTTTAAACCAGATGGCTGGATGGCCATCTGTCAGGGGTGATTTGAATGCAACATTCCTGCTTCTTGGCAGGGGGTTGGACTGGATGGCCCATGAGGTCTCTTCCAACTCTTTGATTCTATGATAGATATAGATAGATATGACTCACACACAGAGAGATATAGTATCATAGATTTGAAAGGGACCCCTAAAGAAGGACAATGATATGTTGCCTATTCCAGAGTGGGCAAACCAGACAATCTCCACATCCACACTGACAAAGAAACAGCAAGAAATACTGTTTACCCACAAGCATAAATAAATTACATATATTAGAAACCAACACTTTCTAGTTACTTTATTTTCCAGATCATCAGACTGGGCCACAGCAACGCCTGCCAGGGGACAGCTAGTCTTTTATATTTACCTTTTAAAATGATCATCCTAGCTACTTTCAGCTGTTTAAGGGTGTCTACATTTCTGAAGGCAACCTCCAAAGCTCCCTGCTAAGGACGGTCTGTGTTTTTCAGTGGCTGAGGAAAAGAGGACCGCCCCAGTTCCAGCCAAAGGGAGTCACGCGTCCCTTCTGCGCATGCTCAGAACAGCCGGGTTTGCTCGGTGATTCATTCAAGGTAAATATAAGGCTAAGGCAGCCGCTCCAGAAGTGCTAGGAAGCAGCCTGCAAGCAGGTAAGTTTGTTGAATGCCCTGCTGGGGATCTGTGTGAATTGAGAAAAGTGAGAAATGCATTGCTAAAGGGGGATGGCCAGGTAAACTGTTTTGGTTTTTTTTTTTTCAGCAGAAAAAAAAATACCAAGAGATGATCTGATTGCTGTAATTTGCAGAGTCCTTCAATATAAGAATAATAGTTCCAGCAGAAGTTTTTTTGCACTGCAGTCCCCTTGTTCTGAAGGATCTACAGACATAGAATCATAGAATCAAAGAGTTGGAAGAGACCTCATGGGCCATCCAGTCCAACCCCCTGCCAAGAAGCAGGAATATTGCATTCAAATCACCCCTGACAGATGGCCATCCAGCCTCTGTTTAAAAGCTTCCAAAGAAGGAGCCTCCACCACACTCCGAGGCAGAGAGTTCCACTGCTGAACAGCTCTCGCAGTCAGGAAGTTCTTCATAGAATCATAGAGTTGGAAGAGACCTCATGGGCCATCCAGTCCAACCCCCTGCCAAGAAGCAGGAATATTGAATTCAAATCACCTCTGACAGATGGCCATCCAGCCTCTGTTTAAAAGCTTCCAAAGAAGGAGCCTCCACCACCCTCCGGGGCAGAGAGTTCCACTGCTGAATGGCTCTCACAATCAGGAAGTTCTTCCTCATGTTCAGGTGGAATCTCCTCTCTTGTAGTTTGAAGCCATTGTTCCGCATCCTAGTCTCCAGGGAAGCAGAAAACAAGCTTGCTCCCTGCTCCCTGTGGCTTCCTCTCACATATTTATACATGGCTATCATATCTCCTCTCAGCCTTCTCTTCTTCAGGCTGAACATGCCCATCTCCTTAAGCCGCTCCTCATAGGGCTTGTTCTCCAGACCCTTGATCCTTTTAGTCGCCCTCCTCTGGACACATTCCAGCTTGTCAATATCTCTCTTCAATTGTGGTGCCCAGAATTGGACACAATATTCCAGATGTGGTCTAACCAAGGCAGAATAGAGGGGTAGCATGACTTTCCTAGATCTAGACACTATGCTCCTATTGATGCAGGCCAAAATCCCATTGGCTTTTTTTGCCGCCACATCACATTGTTGGCTCATGTTTAACTCGAGGACTCCAATATCTTTTTCACACGAGGACTCCAATATCTTTTTCCCACGTCCTGCTCTCAAGCCAGGCATTGTCCCCCATTCTGTATCTTTGCATTTTGTTTTTCCTGCCAAAGTGGAGTATCTTGCATTTGTCACTGTTGAACTTCATTTTGTTAGTTTTGGCCCATCTCTCTAATCTGTCAAGATCGTTTTGAATCCTGCTCCTGTCCTTTGGAGTATTGGCTATCCCTCCCAATTTGGTGTCGTCTGCAAACTTGATGATCCTGCCTTCTAGCCCTTCATCTAAGTCGTTAATAAAGATGCTGAACAGGACCGGGCCCAGGACCAAACCCTGCGGCACTCCACTCATCACTTCTTTCCAGGACGAAGAGGAAGTACCCTCTTCCTCTTCATCCTGGCAGTCTACACTGCCAGATCATCTGGGATAAACAGACAATCTGGGATCAGATCCCGGGATATAGGACAGTGTAGATCCAGCCTGAGGTCCCTTCTATAATAATAATAATAATAACACTTTATTTGTACCCCGCTACCATCTCCCCAAGGGACTCGATGCGGCTTACATGAGGCCGAGCCCAAACACAACAATACAGGCTATAATCACAACAATACAAGCAATTAAAATAGAACATAAATGATCAATAAGACAACATGCAGTTAAAACTGTGGGAAGACCAAATCTAAAAATTAAAATTAAATTAATTTTGGAATAGTGCTGAGGCATGGACAAAAAGGTGATAGTGGCATTTGTGGAAGACATACAAGCAGACCTAAAAGTGTAAAGTGCTTTGGAGGGACAAAGTGCTAAGGGATCATTATTCCGGGAAGGCACACTGGAACAACCACGTCTTCAAGTTCCTCCTGAAGACTGCCAGAGTTGGGGCCAGCCTGATGGCCTTAGGGAGTGAGTTCCTGAGTCGAGGGGCCACCACCGAGAAGGCCCTCTCCCTCGTCCCCACCAATCGTGCCTGCGATGCTGGTGGGATCGAGAGCAGGGCCTCTCCAGATGAACAAAGAGATCATGTGGGTTCGTATACAGAGATGCGGTCACGCAGGTAGGCAGGTCCCAAACCGTTCAGGGCTTTGAAGGGAAGAACCTGCACCTTGAATTGGTCCGGTAGATGAATGGCAGCCAGTGGAGCTCCTTGAACAGGAGGGATGACACCACTTTGACTGCCTTGGCTCAGTGCTCTAGAACTGTCATTTCTCAGTTCTATAGCACTGTCAAATTGGGAGTTGTCTTTAGCTTTCTTCGCCAAACTAAACATCCCAGATGAATGGATGCATTTGATTATTGCAATCACAGACCAGGAGTGTAGAACTTTTTAAAGCATTAACATTAAGACCAGGGATTTAAAACAGATAGTCCACGCTATGGAGTTGACCTGCACGACTTCATATTTGACGCTTATACAATGACCAATATACAATGACGCTTAGAGCAATGACCAATCTCGATAAAATAGTGACGAATACAGACATCACACTGGCAACCAAGATCCACATAGTTAAAACAATGGTATTCCCCGTAGCAACCTACGAATGTGGAGGCTGGACCATAGGGAAGACTGAGCAAGGAAGATCGATGCTTTTGAGCTGTGGTGTTGGAGGAAAGTTCTGAGAGTGCCTTGGACTATGAGAAAATCCAACCAGTCCATACTTGAGGAAATAAAGCCCGACTGCTCATTGGAGGGAAGAATAGTAGAGGCCAAGATGAAGTACTTTGGCCACATCATGAGAAGACAGGAAAGCTTGGAGAAGACAATGATGCTGGGGAAATGGAAGGGAAAAGGAAGAGGGGCCGAACAAAGGCAAGATGGATGGATGGGATCCTTGAAGTGACTGGCTTAACTCTGAATGAGCTGGGGGTGGTGACGGCTGACAGGGAGCTGTGGCGTGGGCTGGTCCATGAAGTCATGAAGAGTTGGAAGCAACAGAACGAATAAACAACAACAACAAAAATCTCTGGGTATGGAAAATAAAATGAGCAAGTTAAAATATTCCACAGTGTAAATGCAACCTTAAGCAGCAATAAATGAGTTCTTCCTCAAAATGCCATAAATCTCCTGCTTCTTCTTCTTTTGCTATATCAACAGGGTAGCAACAGAGTGGTTGATAATGGCTGGTCTTATAAGTATGCCCAAGTGTTTCCATAGTAATCCAAAAGTCCCAAGGAATGAGCTTGTGCAGAGAATGCAAAATAGTTGGCATTTCCAAGGGAAGGAGAGGGGGAGATGCAAACCGCGCTCTTTGAAATGCCCGAGAAAAGACACAAAATCGGGAGCATATCTTTAAATTTCATACGACTCAAGCTACATGGTTATGGTGCCTTTCTTTTTAAACTAGCCGTCCTCTGCCATGCTTTGCTGTGGCCCAGTCTGTGTATATGCATTTTCGTGTGTATATACTGTATGTGTATATGTGTATGTATATGTTTGTGTATTTGTGTGTATATATGCATGTTGGCATATATATGTGTGTGGTTTTGTGCATGAGTTGTGCTTTTTGGCTTTTTAAGTCTCTTCTGCTGTGTTTTTCAGTGTTTTTCTGAGTGATGGTCACTCGTTGGCCTGAGAGGTGTCTTGTACCCAAATTTGGTCTCAATACGTGCAGTAGTTTTTGAGTTATGTTAAGCCCACAAACGAAGATTACATTTTTATTTATATAGATGGGAATTATAGGAAGTTATAGGAAGAAAGAGAGAGATGGAAACACACTTTGGGCCCTTCCACACAGCCCTATATCCCAGAATATAAAGGCAGAAAATTCCACAATAGCTTATTTGAACTGGGTTATCTGAGGATCCTTCCACACAGCCCTATATCTCAGAATATCAAGGCAAGAAATCCCACATTATCTGAGTGCATACTCAGATAACCCACTTCAAAGCATATATTATGGGATTTCCTGCCTTCATATTCTGGGATATAGGGCTAAGTGGAAGGGCTCAAAGTGACCTTGTACCTCTCGCCGGCCGAACCAGTTTTTAATATGTCCTGATGTATAGTTACTGTTGTATTGCTAATTTTGATTTGATTTGTTTTTGCTTTTTAATTTGCTTTATTTATTGTTTGTTATGTTTTCTATTGTATTGTGTTTATGGCTTCGGCCTGTGTAAGCCGCATCGAGTCCTTCGGGAGATGCTCGCGGGGTACAAATAAAGTTAATAATAATAATAATAATAATATTTGAAATTTAAAAGTGAATCAGGAATGCTTGGTTGCAGATTGATTGTCTGCCTGCTCACAGGCCCCTTCTACACTGCCATATAAAATCCAGATTATCTGATTTGAACTGGATTATTTGGCAGTGTAAACCCATATAGGAGCCCTGGTGGCGCAGTGGGTTAAAGCGCTGAGCTGTTGAGCTTCTTGACCAAAAGGTCGCAGGTTCGAATCCGGGGAGTGACATGAGCTTCCGCTGTCAGCCCCAGCTTCTGCCAACCTAGCAGTTTGAAAACATGCAAATGTGAGTAAATCAATAGGTACTGCTCCGGTGGGAAAGTAACGGTGCTGCATGCAGTCATGCTGGCCACATAAGCTAGGAGGTGTCTACGGACAATGCCGGCTCTTCGGCTTAGAAATGGAGATGAGCACCACACCTCAGAGTCGGACACGACTGGACTTCATGTCAGGGGAAAACCTTTATCTTTAGACTCATATAATCCAGTTCAAATCAGATAATGCAGGTTATCTGCTTTGACAATCTGGATTATTTGGCAGTGTAGATCCATCCACAATTAGGCAGGATGAAGTAGTGGCTTCAGCCATTCCTTATAGTGCCTCTCAAACATTTCCCAGTATTCCTTCAACTAGCCGGATGTCCTCTGGTGTGTTGGGGAGGAGCACACCACATATCCACTGCTGGAGTAAGGTTCAACACTCATTCCAGTTAATTTGTATGTTTTTTATGGAGCAAGTAGAGCAGAGCTTTCCAAACATTTCATGTTTATTGACATGGATCGTTACACAACACAGTAATTCAGTTTTCCTATCAAACCAGAGGCTAAACCAACCCCTTATAAGAAATATAAACGCATACATAAATTGTAGTAATAACATAGCTCATGAAAAACCTTCATTTATATCTTCATAAATATGATTTATTGCTCATTTCATGGACTCAGAGGTTTCTCATTACGTTGACATGACACACAACAGATGACATACAACTGTGTCACGACACACGGTTTCGAAAGCTCTTGAAGTGGAATGTCATCCCATTTTGCCTTTAACAGCAAATGGGTTTTGGGATGGCCTTGCCATCAGATCTTATGTGATAGTCAGGAAGCCATGCCTACTCACCCTTTGGAAAATGTGGAGGCCAGCATTTAGTCTTTAGGTCGTAGGTTTAGCACAGCTGGGAAATCATCAGCAATTATAAAATCTATCAACCGAAAGGTTGCAAGTTCAAAACCCTAGGTTGGCATGAGCTGCCAACTGTCAGCCAAGCTCATTGTTTACCTAAGGAATTCAAAAACAGCTTTAGCTATGATTAGAGATATTAGGTACCCCTAAAAGCAGGGGAGGTCCTCACAACCTCTGAGGATGCTTGCCATAGATGCAGGTGAAACATCAAGAGAAAATGCCTCTAGAACATGGCCATATAGCCCGAAAAACCTACAACAACCTACATTTTATTTATACTTTGTATTGGAAGTGTGGCATAGCGGTTTGAATGTTAAATTAGGACTCATTTGGCCTGGAAAACCCACTGGGGCCCCTTCTACACTGCCATATGAAATCAGTCTGCTTTGAACTGGATTATATGACAATGTAGATTCATATGATATAATGTGGATTATCTGTTTTGATAATCTGGATTGTATGGCAGTGTAGAAGGGGTCCCAGTGGATGACACAATCTCTTAGCCTCGGGGGAAGGCAATGGCAAGCCCCCTCTTTAAAATTGTAATGAAAACAAAGCACTAGGATTACCGTAAATCAGAAACAACTAGAAGGCACATGACAACTACAGGGGGTTGCTGTGAATGATTGTAAAATCTAAACTTTCCATTTGAGACGCTTAAGTATTCTGTTTTTTGTGGACTTTGTCTGTAAGGTTTTCGTATTAACAGAGCTTGCTCAATTTTCTTGTCTCTCCAAGGTTCATCCTCTTCGTGTGTCTTCAACCCAGTGATGACATGTCACCCCAAAAGAAATTGGAGGGCCTTGTGGCAGCCACCATCACTCCGATGACGCAGGACGGGTAAATATTTCCTTGGCAATAGCATTCCTCAAGCAACGGCAGTATTGATCGGTGGGCTCCCAAGCTGATTACATATTGAAATCAGGAGTCATTATATCATATCTTTAATTGCAGATGCAAATCTGTTTTTTTTTTAAGAAGAAAATGTCCTTTAAACTGGCAATGAACTAATACAGTGGTTCTCAACCTTCCTAATGCCGCGACCCCTTCGTACAGGTCCTCATGTTGTGGTGACCCCCCAACCATAATATTATTTTCGTTGCTACTTCACAACTGCAATTTTGCTGCTGTTATGAATGGTAATCTAAATATCTGATATGCAGGATGTATTTTCAGTCACTGGACCAAATCTGGCACAAATACCCAATACTCCCAAATTTGAATACTGGTGAGGTTGGGGGTGATTGATTTGGTCACTTGGTAATGCTGGAGTTGCTGGGATTTATAGTTCACCTAAAATCAAAGAGCCTTCTGAACTCCACCAATAATGGAAATGAATCAAACTGGGCACACAGAATTCCCATGACCAAGAGAAAATACTGGGAAGGTCTGGTGGACATTGACCTTGAGTTTTTTGGAGTTGTGGTTTACCTACATCCAGAGAACACTGTAGACTCAAGCAATGATGGATCTGGATCAAACTTGGCACAAATACTCAATATGCCCAAATGTGAACACTGGTAGAGTTTGGAGAAAATAGGCCTTGCCATTTGGGAGTAGTAATTGTTGGGATTTATAGTTCACCCACAATAAAATAGCATTCTGAACACCAGCAACGATAGAATTGGACCAAACTTTCCACACAGAACCCCCATGACCAACAGAAAATACTATGTTTTCTGATGGTCTTTGGCGACCCTTCTGACACTCCCTCGCGACCCCCATGGGGGTCCTGACCCCCAGGTTGAGAAACACTGAATTAATATGATGCTAGGTTTCTCAAAGGAGGGATCTGACACACACACACTTATTTGCCTTGTGGACATATCAACCCTGTCACTGGGTTTTCTTGGCAAGATTTATTCAGAGGAAATTTACCATAGCTTATTTCTCAGGCTTGTTCAAGGCAAGTGGGTTCCATGCATTATATCTTTAATAATAATAATAATAATAATAATAATAATAATAATAACTAGCTGTCCCCTGCCACGCATTGCTGTGGCCCAGTCTTGTGATCTGGAAAATAAAGTAATGAGAAAGTGTTGGTTTCTAATATATCATCAGATTCATCATTTAATTACTTATTAATCGCCCTCCATCCAAGATGCTCTAGGCGATTAATCTAACAACAGAAAAAATAATAATTGCACAAGATAGGCCCTCCTGGTTAACAAAAAAAAGCGTATTCACTCTGATTCCTGCATTATCTGCAACTTCTTCTTGAGGTCTTGCACAATACAAAGAGCTAAGATCAAGGACTGAAAAGGGTAGGTCATTTAAGGGAAGGAAATAGCAACATTTTGAGTCATTCTCAAAAACATGCCTCTAAGTATTTTCTCTCTCTCCTGAAGTGATGATAGTCTCGTAGTTCCTCTGCAAGAGAAGATTGTTTTTCCCAGTTTAACTAGTTTGCTTTGGTCAGCAAGAGGTACAAATCCTACTCTTTTTTTGTATAATTTTTATTGTGATATAGGAGATAAAAAACAGCAGCATACAATCTTAGAGATTCAACAATCAAAATACAAGTATTATTTCCCCTGTCCTGCCACCTCCCCATTCCTACCCATGGGGGACATGAGGTAAGCCTCCCCGCAGGATTGCAAGACATCCGGGCATCCCCTGGGCAACGTTTTCGTAGACGGCTGATTCTCTCACTCCAGAAGCGACCAGAAGCGACTTACAGCATGCAACCAAACAACCAAAACAGTGGATATGGCTCTTAATGAGACATGCCGCATTATCACAGGGTGTCTGTGCCCTACACCACTGGAGAAATTACACTGTTTAGCCAGTATTGTACCACCTGACATCCGCTGGGGAGTAGCAACCAATACTGAAAGGACCAAGGCAGTGATATATCCGGCCCACCCCCTGTTTGTGTATCAACCAGCATGCCAATGACTTAAATCAAGAAATAGTTTTCTAAGATCTACAGAGACACTCACTGGAACACCTCAGCAAGCGAGAGTTCAAAAGTGGCAGGCTCAAACCCAGAACCTCAATCAGTGGCTGATACCAAATGAGAGACTCCCCCTGGGCACACAGAAGACTGGGCGACTTGGAAGTCGCTGAACAGACTGCGCTCTGGCACCACGAGATGCAGAGCCAACCTTAAGAAATGGGGCTACAAAGTGGAATCCATGACATGCGAGTGCGGAGAGGAGCAAACCACTGACCACCTGCTGCAATGCAACCTGAGCCCTGCTACATGCACAATAGAGGACCCCCTTGCGGCAACACCAGAGGCACTCCAAGTGGCCAACTACTGGTCAACTACCAAGCTTGCAAACTTTGTGTTGTGTTTGTTTGTTTTTAATGCAATACAACTGTTTTGGTTCGCTCCTGACATGATAAATAAATATATTTTTTTTAAAAAACCATCACCCATGACCTATGACACCACACCAAGTAGGACTAGTATCTAACAAAATCAGTCCTTATCATTACACTAATAAATCCCTTGTTCAGCTATTTCAAAATCTATTTTAAATACCCAAAGGCAGTCTCCATTTTCGAGCAAATTCTTCTTTGTTCCTCCCCTTATGCTTTTGGATATCTTGACCATTTGACTATACTCTACTAATTTTCTTCTCCAGTCCTTAATAAGTAGTTCTTTTCCCCCCTTCCATGATTTTGCTCTAATCATTCTCGCTGTCACAAAACTATATTGGAAAATTTCTACACCATCTTTGTCAATTCTCTCCTGAAACAAACCCAACAAGCACATTTCTGAGTTTTTCTTAACCTTATTAGTAATCATTTTGTTGGTTTCTTTAGTCACCTTTTTCCAGAACTTTTTTTTGCCACCATACAGGTCCACCAAACATGGAAGAAGGGCCTTTCTGCGTTTTGCATCTCCAACATTTTCCCCCATCAGGATTTATCAATTTTAGCCATTAATTCAGGAGCTGTTTTCACAGACCTGTCAGCAGCTTATGATACTGCAAACCACTACTTCCTCCAGAGTAAAATGTATAAGATCACAAAGGACTGCCAACTCACCCGCCTCATAGGAAATCTTCTACAAAACAGGAGGTTTTTTGTTGAGTTCCAGGGCCAAAGAAGCAGATGGCGGAAACAGAAGAACGGCCTGCCTCAGGGGAGCGTGCTTGCTCCATCCATGTTCAACATTTACACAAATGACCAGCCACTGCCAGAAGGGACAGAGAGTTTCATCTATGCTGATGATCGTGCCATTACCACTCAAGCAGGGAGCTTTGAGATGGTTGAACAGAAGCTCTCCGAAGCTCTAGGTGCTCTTCCTGCCTATTACAGGGAAAACCAACTGATCCCTAATCCATCTAAAACACTGACATGTGCCTTTCACCTTAAGAACAGACAAGCATCTCGAGCACTGAGGATTACCTGGGAAGGAATCCCACTGGAGCATTGCAGCGCACCCAAATACCTGGGAGTTACTCTGGACCGTGCTCTGACTTACAAGAAGCACTGCCTGAATATCAAGCAAAAAGTTGGCACTAGAAACGATATCATATGAAAGCTGACTGGCACAGCCTGGGGATCGCAACCAGACACAGTGAAGACATCTGCCCTTGCGCTTTGCTACTCTGCTGCTGATTGTGCATGCCCAGTGTGGAACACATCTCACCACGCTAAAACAGTGGATGTGGCTCTCAATGAGACATGCCGCATTATCACGGGGTGTCTGCGCCCTACACCACTGGAGAAATTACACTGCTTAGCCAGCATTGCACCTCCTGACATTCGCTGGGGAGTAGAAACCAATAGTGAAAGGACCAAGGCAGTGACATCTCCAGCTCATCCCGTTTGGGTATCAGCCAGCACGCCAACAACTTAAATCAAGAAATAGTTTTCTAAGATCTACAGAGACACTCGCTGGAACACCCCAGCAAGCAAGAGTCCAAAAGTGGCAGGCTCAAACCCAGAACCTCAATCAATGGCTGATACCAAATGAGAGACTCCCCCCTGGGCACACAGAAAACTGGGCGACTTGGAAGGCGCTGAACAGACTGCGCTCTGGCACCACGAGATGCAGAGCCAACCTTAAGAAATGGGGCTACAAAGTGGAATCCACGACATGCGAATGTGGAGAAGAGCAAACCACAGACCACCTGCTGCAATGCAATCTGAGCCCTGCCACATGCACAATGGAGGACCTTCTTGCAACAACATCAGAGACACTCCAAGTGGCCAGATACAGGTCAAAGGACATTTAATAGAATATCAAGTCTGCAAACTTTGTGTATTGTTTGTTTGCTTGCTTGTATTTTTTTAATGCAATACAACTGTTTTGTTTCGCTCCTGACATGATAAATAAAATATAAAACATTTTATACATATTTTCTCTGATAGAAACAGCTACTGAAATTTTAAAATCTAAAATTTAAAAGAATCTAAAATCTAAAATTTAAAAGAATGCTTGTAGTTTAATTTGAATTTTTATATTCTTGTTTTAGTAAAGTCTTTATATTAGGGGGATATTAGAAGTTAATCAGAGCTTTCCTTAATTACTGTGTGCTTTACATCTCTTAAGACCAGTTTGTGAGATGTTACTTATAAATACAATTTTCTTATGTCTTGTATTTCTTTCTTTCAGGGAAATCAATCTCTCTGTGATTGGCCAGTATGTTGACTACCTGATAAACAAGCAAGGTGTTCGAAATGTGTTTGGTAAGATTATTTATTTATTTATGGCATTTATATGCCGCCCTTCTCACCCCGAAGGGGACTCAGAGCAGCTTACAACATATATTTTCGTACAATATATTATTAGCATAGTACAATATCAGTATTATATATTACTATATTGCACTATACTATTATATTGTAATATTATTAGTAATATTACATGTAATGTAAATATATAATTATAATTATAATATTGTATTATTATTAATAGTTTTATATTGTATTACATTATAATATTATAAATATTATATGTATATACAATATACTATTTTATTTATTTATTTATTTCGGTTGCTTCTACCCCGCCCTTCTCACCCCGGGGGGGATTCAGAGCGGCTTACAAAAGCGAGGCACAATTCGATGCCTGCATCACATAACAGCAAAAGACAATAAGATCAGTTAACAGAGACAGCAATTCTAGCAATAACAACAATTAACAGAAAACAATAATTACTATAGGCAAAAACAACCATAAAACCAATAAAAGCAATAAAACCAATACAAACCTCATTGACAGTCAGCGTTTCACAATCTCATAGTTCCAATTCCAATTCCACAATGGTCCTGCCAGTCCTATCCATCCGGTTATCCATATCTAATTGTTAGATTGCCCAAAGGCCTGGTCCCACAACCACATCTTCACCTTCCTCCTGAAGGAGAGGAGGGATGTTGATGCCCTAATTTCCCCCGGGAGTGAGTTCCACAGGTAAGGGGCCACCACTGAGAAGGCCCTGCTCCTCGTCCCCCCAACCTCACTTGTGATAGCGGTGGGGTCGAGAGCAGGGCCTCCCTAGATGATCTCAAATTCCGGGGTGGGACGTAGAGGGAGAAACGTTCGGACAGATACACTGGACCGGAACCGTAAAGGGTTTTATAGGTCAAAACCAGCACCTTGAATTGTGCTCGGAATTGAACTGGCAGCCAGTGGAGCTGACACAGAAGGGGGGTGGTGTGCTCTCTGTATGTCGCTCCAGTAAGCAATCTGGCTGCCGCTCGCTGGACTAATTGAAGTTTCTGAACAGTCTTCAAGGGCAACCCCACGTAGAGTGCGTTGCAGTAGTCTATGCGGGATGTAACAAGAGCGTGGACCACTGTGGCCAGATCAGACTTCCCAATAATTATTAGTAAAGACACGATGGAAATGTCTTCTGCTCTCCTCTGTCTTCACTGATGCCATTTCTGCAGACATTCCTAAAGTGCCAAGACCTCACTGGCATTTTGATATTTAGCAAGCAGGTTAATGTTATAAAGATTGCCTTTATAACATTGTCTAAATAGTCCCATTTGCTTTTGTGTAAATGGCATACCCCTTAGATGTCTCCTGGACAGGAGAAATGGGCATTGTGTACCCATTGCTCCTGTCCAGAAATAGGTACACAATGCATCAATAATTTAATACAATAGAATGTGAATAAACAGTGTGCTAGTACATGAAGTCAACTTACTCTTATTTCTGTCCTCCCTTTGCATGAATGGGTGAACTAAACTTGGGGAAAGAATAAGACTTTTGTGTGATGTCCGAACCCAAAGAAACTACCTGCAAGTTGTCAGCTCTGCTTCAAAAATGGCTTGAAATCTTGGATTGTTTAGATGTAATAAAGAAGTAATCCTGGGTTTGAGCATCATGCAAAGTCCCTCCTTGTTTTTCCCCCATGAGGAATGGGCAAAATTAGTGTGAATAAATTCATTTATTAAATTTATGAAGCAATAATTAATTGTTTGAAGGAATATCTATATAAATAAAAAATCTAGTTCGTTTGTGGGATTAACAGAACTCTAGAACCACTGACACCAAATTGACCAATTGACACCAAATTGGACACAATGCACCTAAAAACACAATGTATGTCCTTCACTAAAAAAATTGACTTTGTCATTTGGGAGTTATAATTGCTGGGATTTATAGTTCACCTACAATCACAGAGCATTCTGAACCCCACCAACGATGGAATTGAACCAAATTTGGCACACAGTTTTCCCATGACCAACAGAAAATACTGGAAGGGTTTGGTGGGCAACGTCCTTTGGTTTTGTAGTTGTAGTTCACCTGTAGTTCAGAGATCATGGGGAGCTCAAACAATGATGGATCTGCACCAAACTCTACAAGAATACTTAATATGCCCAAATGTGAAAACTGGTGGAGTTTGGGGGAAATAGAATCTTGACACTTGGGAGTTGTAGTTACTGGGATTTATAGTTCACCTACAGTCAAAGAACATTCTGAACCCCACCAGTGATGGAATTGAACCAAATTTGGCACACAGTTCTCCCATGACCAACAGAAAATACTGGAAGGGTTTGGTGGGCAACGTCCTTTGGTTTTGGAGTTGTAGTTCACCTGTAGTTCAGAGATCATGGTGAGCTCAAACAATGATGGATCTGCACCAAACTCTACAAGAATACTTAATATGCCCAAATGTGAAAACTGGTGGAGTTTGGGGGAAATAGAATCTTGACACTTGGGAGTTGTAGTTACTGGGATTTATAGTTCACCTACAGTCAAAGAGCATTCTGAACCCCACAAATGATAGAATTGGGCCAAACCTCCCACACAGAACCCCCATGTGGGCCACAGCAAAGCGTAGCAGGGGACGGCTAGTTATAAATACATCCAATCAAAGGCTCAATGGATTACATCTGTGTTGATATGGTTATAACATTTTGTTATTGTCGTATGCCTTCAAATTGTTTCCAACTTATGGCGATCCTAAAGCAAACCTATGATGGGGTGTTCTTGGCAAGATTTGTTGAGAGAGATTTTACATCTGTGACTTACCCGAGGTTACCCAGTGGGTTTCTATGGTCTTCCAAGTCGTAGTCCAACACTCAAACTACTACACCTTGCTGGTTCTGTGAGATAACACAGGTCAACTCTCCTTGGCTCAAGTGACCCAACCAGGAGGCCACTGAAAAACTAGGGCAGTGCATGTCACAAATAGAGTGTACATTGTGGCCCATGACCCTAAACATGGTACCACATGCCAGAATTCCATGACGCATGAAATACTATGGAAAATGTTCCCAGCCCCCATCCACACTGCCATATAATCCAGTATCTGATCTCAGATTATCTGCTTTGAACTGGATTATATGGCAGTGTAGACTCATATAATCTAGTATGATCATATAATCCAGTTCAAATCTGGGGGATCAAATCCTAAATTATCTGGCACTGTAGATCCAACCCCAATTATCAGAAATCTTGACAGGTAATGGCTCCAGAAAAGGACTCAGGGCTCAATTCTCTTGAAGGACTTTCAGTAGCATACTATTAAATTATTGTTATTTATTTATTTATTTATTTATATAGATTTAAAACATTTATATTCTGCCCTTCTCACCCCGAAGGGGGCTCAGGGCGGAGCACAGCATATATACAGCAAACATTCAATGCCGGGACACAAATTCTTATATATATATATATATACATAAATATTAAAAATATTTATCTCAATATTAAAATATACCATTTAGAAACCGTCCTAGTCATCCACGTCAAATCTAATTGGCCTGGTCATCTTGCTTTATTGCCCTGTCCCGAAAGCTTGGTCCCACAGCCAAGTTTTTACCATCCTGCTAAAGGACAGGAGAGAGGGGGCCGACCTGTCTCTCATCCCCACCAATTGTGCCTGTGACAATGGCGGGACAGAAAGCAGGGCCTCCTCGGAGGATCTTAATGTCTGCAATGGTTCATAGGGGGAGATACGTTCGGACAGGTAAATTGGGCCGGGGCTGTTTAGGGCTTTATAGGCCAAAGCCAGCACTTTGAATTGTGCCCGGTAGCAAACTGGCAGCCAGTGGAGCTGGCGTAACATGGGAGTTGTATGCTCCCTGTATGCCGCCCCAGTTATTAACCTCGCTGCTTCTCGTTGGACTATTTGAAGCTTCCGAGCAGTCTTCAAAGGCAACCCCACGTAGAGTGCGTTGCAGTAGTCCAGGGGTCCTCAAACTTTTTAAACCGAGGGCCAGGTCACGGTTCCTCAAACTCTTGGAGGGCCAGACTATAATTTGAAAAAACATGAATGAATTCCTATGCACACTGCACATATCTTATTTGTAGTACAAACATATTTAAAACAATACAATAATTAAAATGAAGAACAATTTTAACAAATATAAAATTATTAGTATTTCAATGGGAATTGTGGGCTTGCTTTGGGCTGATGAGATTAGATAGGATTGTTGTTGTTGTGTGCTTTCAAGTCATTTCAGACTTAAGTTGACCCTGAGCGAGGGCCAGGTAAATGGAGGGTCCCGGGCCTTAGTTTGAGGACCCCTGCAGTAGTCTATTCTAGATGTAACAAGAGCGTGGACCACCTGACTTCCCAAGGTATGGGCGCAGCTGGCACACAAGTTTTAATTGTGTGAAAGTTCCCCTGGCCACCACTGTAACCTGGGATTCCAGGTTCAGTGATGAGTCCAGGAGGACCCCCAAGCTGCGAATCTGTGCCTTCAAGGGGAGTGTAACTCCATCCAGCACAGGTTGTGACCCTATACCCTGTTCGGCCTTGCAACTGACCAGGAGGACCTCTGTCTTATGTCCCTAAGATGTTATGTCCCTTATGTTTATGTCCCTAAGATGTTAAGCTGTTAGTATAATCCGTGGTTTTCAACTTTTGGTCCTCCAGGTGTTTTGGATTCCAGCTCCCACAATTCCTAACAGTTGGTAAGTTATCTGGGATTTCTGGGACTTGAAGTCCAAAGTATTTGAAGGACCAAATGTGAACCACTGATGTAGCTGAAATACGAGGGGTATTTTTTAAGTAAGGTCCGTTTGAGCATAAGTACACAACGAAAGTTTATTTCAAAAAAGTAAATTTATTTTCAGAAAGTACATACTTCACTCTATTTTTCGACATAGTTGCCAAGTTTGTTCAAACACTTATCATACCTCTGAACCAATTTTAAAATACCCTCTTCATAAAAACTTGCCGCCTGCTCCGATAACCAAATCGTCTGTAATCAAAAAAGGGCGACTGGAGCGGTCCTCATCATGGACGTTGTCACGGCCATCTTTGAATTGTCGTACCCACTTACGCACTTTGCTTTCACTCATAACAGTATCACCGTACACTTCACAAATCTGTCGATGAATTTCTGCAGCAGGCAGGTTCCTTGCTGACAAAAACCGTATAACTGAGCGAACCTCACATGCGGCGGGTGAGTTGATAGTCTTAAACATTTTTAAAGCACAGAACAGAACCGTACAGGTTAGCTACAGAGCGGAAACTGAGCACAGTTGTTCCCGAGGCATGCCGGTACACGACGCACGCGCTCGTTGTGGTATGCGTGCGAACTACTAGTGTCTACAACAAAACGGACCTTACTTAAAAAATACCCCTCGTACTTTGTTAATTCATTTTTCCATTTTGTTTCCTATATAGTTAAGCAAACACTACAACAATACAAACACCTAAATTACAAAGTGGCTTGACAAAAATGAACATATCCCAGATCCCAGCTGCTACTTACTAATAAATGTCCAGCTACTGGGAAAAAAACTCTGAAATAATCTCAAAGGAAGTTGCCAAACAGACTTTTCACAAGCATGTTTCACAAATGAAAATAGTTCTGTTATGTGCCTTGGTAAGCAATAGGATGTGAGGAAGGGCTTTATCTGAACTGCAGAAAGATATATTCCATCCTTTCTGAGCATGTAAAATCCTTTTTTTACAACTTTGGAAACAGTGAACGGGACCACGGGGGAAGGCCTGTCCCTGAGCATCCAGGAGAGGAAGCAGCTGGCGGAGGAATGGGTGACCAGGGGCAAAGATAAGTGAGTAACTCAGAGAAAATAATTGCTGTCTTATGCAAAATAAGAAATAGAATGGCCTGTCTAAGCAAACACATTGTGCAATCGGTCTTTTCAGTCCCCCCCTCCCTTGCTTTTTAAAAAATAAAGAACTGAAAGTTTGCATGTAAGTTAGGCCGTTTCCAAATGGATAATTTCTTACTCAATAAGAGGTTATGCAACTGTTGTCTGTTTCTGTTTTCTGTTTTAAAAATTTCCATGGTGAGAGGGAATATAAACTCCTTAGTAGGAAAGAGAGGATTCTTAGTAGCATAGTCAGTCAAAAGAAGACAGGGCTCTTGTGCAGAAGAGAGATTTATGAAGATATAGAATAAAATCATAGAGTTGGAAGAGACCTCATGGGCCATCCAGTCCAACCCCCAGCCAAGAAGCAGGAAAATTGCATTCAAAGCACCAACAGATGGCCATCCAGTCTCTGTTTAAAAGCTTCCAAAGAAGGAGCCTCTACCACATTTCAGGGCAGAGACTTCCACTGCTGAACGGTTCGCACAGTCAGGAAGCTCTTCCTAATGTTCAGATGGAATCTCCTTTCTTATAGTTTGAAGCCATTGTTTCACGTCTTAGTCTCCAGGGCAGCAGAAAACAAGTTCGTTCCCTCCTCCCTATGACTTCCTCTCACATATTTATACATGGCTATCATGTCTCCTCTCTGCCTTCGCTTCTTCAGGCTAAACATGCCCAGCTTCTTAAGCTGCTCCTCATAGGACTTGTTCTCCAGACCCTTGATCATTTTAGTCACCCTCCTCTGGACACATTCCAGCTTGTCAATATCTCTCTTCAAATGTGATGCCCAGAACTGGACACAATATTCCAGGCGTATATAGAAGTTGGTCATGACACTCCATGGCTCCTGTCATCTCTCCTCCTGGGTCTTTGTGCTATTTTGCATTTGGCCTCCTAGCTTGAGTCCCTTCAGGGAGATAGGGTGCTCTACAAATAAAGTATTATTATCATTATCATCATTGAAAAGAAGCAAGGGAGCAGGATGATTTATTGTTGCCACCAATTTGAAAGGAACTAGTATTCAGGAGATTTTACCCCAGTTCCCAATTTTAAAAAGAACTGGCCGATTTGCAATGTAGGTTGCCGATTAGGAACCAAATTTACCATCAAGTTGGAAGGGAGGCTGTTCAATTGCACCTCCTCCTTTATTAAGAAAGTAATAACTTAATAGCAATTACACTGTATATACTGTAGCGTGACTGGAGAGAAGAATGTAGATTTATTTGGTTACTTTTCCCTGCGTTTCTGCCACCACGTGAGGTAAGTTGTAATATTGTGAGAAATGGCACTTTATACCCAGAATAGACGGAACTGAGGTGATCTTCAAATAAAAGTTAACAATTTTATTAAGTACACAGCGTGTGGTTGCAAGATGTAACTTTTCCTTGTTGCACTTGGAATAATACTTGTAACTTTAACAGTTCATTCTTTCAAGTAACACAGTATCTTTCTGACGTAGAGCACTTGTTTCAGACAAAGTTTCAATACAGGGATGTTTCCCTTAGTTGATCCTCCCTAGATCAAATACTAAGTAACCTATTCTTTAGCCTCTCCTTAGACTAAATAATACCAGCTATGTTTCATCATTCGGCTGCACTAGCCTGTGAAACTTCCAATAGCCAAACCCAGCTTTTCAAAGCCTCAAGGTTTTGCTTCACAAGTCACTCCGCCACCTTTTCTTTCCTTCTCTCCCAACTCCTAACTCCTCACTCCTCTGACCCTAACTCCTGACTCCCCTGAACCTAAACCCGGACTGCTCACACCTCTAAACCTAAACCCTAACTGATTTTTAACTGTCGTTTTTTCAAACTCTCCCCTCTAAGCTCCTCCCATTTCCCTCTCTCCTGCATCGGTCTCCATGGCAACACACATGGAGGACTCCTCTGACTTAGGCCGTTCCAGCATTACTGCAGCCAATCTAAACACAAACACAGTTAAAATCATACAATTTATAATCAACTCCTGTACAATCATCATCATCATTGACTAAAAGCAGAGGATGGTATTGTCTGAAGTTCCTATAACCTTCTGTGTAGTGGAAGTCTGCAAACAAAAAAACCCCTTCCTAGAATTGCTGTTAACATCTGGCTTGTTCATTAATCTGTTCATTAGCTTTGTTCACAAAGTGATCCTTTGTGTAAACATGGTCTGACTTTTTCCTACATTATTCCTTTCTTTCTGTCATGATTTCTACCATCTGTCAATCAAAAGCATAATTCCTTTTCTTTTTCTGCAGGCTTGATCATGTGATAGTTCATGTTGGAGCACTAAGTTTACCAGAAGCAAAGGGACTGGTGAGTCAGCTTGTTTGTTTTCTTCCTTGGGACACCTTTTATGTTTGCAGAGGAGAATACTGATTCATCTGGAGACAACTTATCTGGCCACTGAAAGGTCGCGTTTAAGGGGAATAAGTGGTACAGTCCTAGTATGCCACTTCATCCCAATTATTTCCAAATTAATCTCAATATCTAGTACCACATATTCAGTTTTTAAAAAAATAACACCAAAAGTCTGCCTTGAGGCCTCTCTGTAAATGCAGGGGAGCCAAATGGAAAGAGCCTGAATCCTCGGGGTATTATTATTATTATTATTAAACTTTATTTGTACCCCGCTAGCATCTCCCTCAGGACTCGATGCGGCTTACAAAGGCCAAGGCCTCAACACAACAACAACAAAACGATAACAATACAATTTAAAGCATATTAAAAACATAAGCAATAACAAAACATTATATCATTATGCAATAAAACCAGGGCCGGGCCAGTGATGGGTACAGGTTAAAAAGTGCTGGGTGTGGCAGGTGGTATGTTGGATTTCCGGGCAAGTGCAATGTGCAGAGAGTCTTAAACTTTAATAAAGTGCTTCTGGGACGTAGTGCTGGAGATTATCCTATTCCAGAAAGGCACATCGGAATAGCCAGGTCTTCAGATTCTTCCTAAAGACTGCCAACGTGGATGCTAGTCTAATGTCTTTGGGGAGGGTGTTCCAGAGTCGGAGGGCAACCACAGAGAAGGCCCTGTAATACAGGTTTTGGAAATATATTAATTTGTTTACACTACAGATTATAGAATTCTTCAGATTCTGGGAGTTATAGACCTTAAAAGTGATATTTACAAGCTGTGGTCTAGGCAAGGATGGTCCACATGCTACGATTTTCCCTAGTTATGTTCTTTCAGTCTCGTATCCTTCCTGAACTTTAGGACATCCTTTGGGAAGGTTATACTGTACACTTGTGCTCTTTACTGGTTTGTAAATACACAGATTGAGTGGCAGAATACAACCAAAAATAAATGGGCAGCACTTTGGTGATTGTTAATTTTATGCCATCTAAACATAAGAAATGGTTGAATAGTTAGTGTGTACTAGGATGCGGAACAATGGCTTCAAACTACAAGAAAGGAGATTCCATCTGAACATGAGGAAGAACTTCCTGACTGTGAGAGCCGTTCAGCAATGGAACTCTCTACCCTGGAATGTGGTGGAGGCTCCTTCTTTTAAACAGATGCTGGATGGCCATCTGTCAGGGGTGCTTTGAATGCAATTTTCCTGCTTCTTGGCAGGGGGTTGGACTGAATGGCCCATGAGGTCTCTTCCAATTCTATGATTCTAGATAAAACATCTAAGACTCGATAAGCATTCTGTATTATTCAGTTTATGCCTATGTCCATAAAGATATGGTTGTTGCCATTTTATCCGTTTCTTTTTCTGGAGCATCATCATGATAAGGATTTTTAGCAATATAAATGTGAGCCTTCCTTTCCTTCTATTTCTCCCTTTACAGGCCAGACATGCAGCAGAAATAGGAGCAGATGGCATAGCAGTTATTGCTCCTTCCTTCTTCAAACAGGTGAATAAAGGTTAGTAGCCCACCTAGTTCCACTGAATTGCCGTCAACAAACTTTATCTTCAGGACACTTGCAAAACTGATCCCGGCACCAAAAAAAAAGTTTTTTTCAGCTCAGAACAAGCCCTCAAGCAAAACATAGAATGCAATACTCAAACACACCCTGTGTCGGCAGGACTGAAGGTTCGCAGATTCGAATCCGGGAAGAGGCAGATGAGTTTCCTCTATCAGCTCCAGCTCCTCATGCGGGGACATGAGAGAAGCCTCCCACAAGGTTGTTAAAACATCAAATCATCTGGCATCCCCTGGGCAACGTCCTTGCAGACGGCCAATTCTCTCACACCAGAAGCGACTTGCAGTTTCTCAGGTCGCTCCTGACAAAACAATTTTTTTATATATATATGAGATAATAATACACTCAATTGACCCATCATTTAACTGTGTCAGCTGCAATAGAAACAGCCCTGATCCTTTCCCAAACTTAGGAAAAGTACGTTGCAAACCCTTAGTAGCAACAAGCTTTTCCTAATTAGTGCAAAACCAATATTTTGGCAAGTGTTTTCTCAATTTACATGCCTTCTTTAACTGCTAAGAGAAAGAAGTCATAGTTCTTAATTCATGGGGGCTGAACGAGGATTGAATGATGAGTCGACTGAGGGAAGGAGAGAATCTTTGGGCAGTCATAGGATTAAGAACATTGTGGAGTGGCAGCGGTCTATGATGGCCGCTCAGAGGACGATCAATAATATAACAACAGATCTTTTGGTTCAGCCAACCGCAGCCTACACTCAGGATCATCATCTACAAACTGACATGTTCGCGGTGGACATTGCTGACCAATTGATAAACAGAGGCAGATGGACCTCTAAGAGGGCAGTTTGTAATTCCTTGGCCCAAATCCTGGGTAAAAGACAACAGGATATAAGACTAGAAGCCATAGTGTGGTTATGGAGGGACTACCAATCATCTGACCGTTCCTCCCGTCTTCAAATAACACCAGAAGACAATTCATGGCTCGGAGAGCTTATGGCAAAGCGCTCTGTCTTAAAGAAATGGGGCATTACCATTAGGAGGGTAGTTGTGGACCCCCAGATACGCCCCTTATTTGCCTCCGGGGTTCCTTCTCGCCATACACCATCAGGTCCTCGTGTGAATTCCACAATTAGCTCCCCGGTTAGGGCCTCCCCCTCTCCCCCTCCTGGTTTATACCATTTTGAGACCCCATCTGCCCCGGTCGCCCCCGCTCAACCAGCCACACTCCTTCGCTCGAGAACACTCCCCTTATTCAGCCCACTCAGCTCCCTGGATGTTTCACTATCTACCTCATCATCAGAAACATCCTTACCTAACGCCCAAGGGAGATTATTCCCCAGCCCGACATCTTCCTCTGAGAGCTGACTAGTCATAGATCCTGCCCATGTAGGGGGGGGGAGGGCTCCAGAGGAAGGGGGTGCCATCCAAGTCGTGTGGGGGAGGAGAATAGCGGGTCACCAACATCCCAGGGAGAAGCGCAACAGAGTTCTTGCGACCCTGGAGAAGGTAGGTAGTGGTAGGCTCCATGGCAGCCCCCTTGGCCTCAAGGTCCTGCTGATTAATGCCAGATCCATTAATGGTAAGACCGCGGCCATCCAGGACTTGATCACGGATGAGAGGGCGGATCTGGCATGCATCACCGAGACCTGGTTGGATGAGCTGGGGGGAGTAAATCTCACCCAGTTGTGTCCACCTGGTTTCGGAGTGCATCAGCAGGCCAGACAAGGGGGGCGGGGAGGAGGGGTCGCAGTGGTCTTCCGGCAATCCATCGCCGTGACCAGATGCGTTGTCCCGCAAGCTTCTGGGTTTGAATGTGTCCACTTGAAGGTGGGGAGCCGTGACAGTGTGGGGTTCCTGTTGGTATATCGCCCACCCCGAGATCCAGCAGTTTCCCTGTCTGAGCTAGCGGAGGTGGTCTCTAATTCGGCCTTGCTCTCCCAGCGCCTGGTGGTGCTGGGAGACTTTAACATCCACGCCGAGACCACTTTATCTGGCGCAGCTCAGGACTTTATGGCCACCATGATGGCCATAGGACTGTCACAGATAATATCCGGCCCCACGCATCAAGCTGGACATACTCTCGACCTTGTCTTTGTGGCGGACAACGAATTGATCAGAGTGGAAGATCAAAACATCCTTCCAGTGTCATGGTCTGACCATCATCTGATCACATTTAGACTTACTGCGACCCTAAACCTCCGCAGGGGTGGAGGACAAATTAAGATGGTCCGCCCTAGGAGACTGATGGATCCGGATGGATTCCTGAGGAATCTTAGGGTTCTTCCTGCCTTGGAGCCTGGCGATTCTATCGACGCCTTGGTAACTCTCTATAACGGGGAGATGGCCAGGGCGTTAGATATGATCGCACCCGAACGCCCCATCTCGTTGCGTCGTGACAGGCTGTGATGAAGCACACGAGAGGGGGCTAGAGCGCAAATGGAGGAAATCTCGAGATGTATCTGATCGAACACGGGCTAGAGCCTCTCTTAAGGCATACTCCGTGGCCACACGGGCGGCCAGGAAGTCATTCACGACCGCTCGTATAGCATCTGCAGCAAATAGATCATCGGAGCTGTTTCGGGTCGTGGGAGAACTCCTCCACCCACCTGTGGTGGAGGAGGTCCCTGACGACCCCGCAGCTCGGTGTCGCAATTTCGCACACCATTTTGCAGATAAAGTCGCCCAGATACGCCTCGAGCTCGACTCCAATTCCATCGCAGTGCCTGAAGAGGTGACGGAGGTACCTGCTTGTCCAATTTTGTGGGATTCTTTTAGGCATGTTCTTCCTGAAACCGTGGAGGAGATTCTTGGGGCTGTGAGAGCGACCACCTCATCTCTAGACCCATGCCCATCCTGGCTCATTAAATCAGCCAGAGGGGGGTTGCTTGACTGGTTTGTACTGATTGTCAATGCATCGTTGGAGCAAGGAATTTTTCCATCTTATCAAAAAAGCTTCCCTTGACTCCACGGTGCTGAATAACTACAGGCCGATCTCCAACCTCCCCTTTTTGGGTAAGGTGCTGGAGAGGGTGGTCGCCTCTCAGCTCCAGGGTTTCCTAGACGATACCAACTACCTAGATCAGTCACAGTCTGGTTTCAGGCCTGGTCATGGCACTGAGACAGCCTTGGTCGCCTTGGTGGATGACCTCCGCAGAGAGCTAGACAGGGGGAGTGTGACTCTGCTGGTTCTCTTGGACATCTCAGCGGCTTTCGATACCATCGATCATGGTATCCTTCTGGGTCGTCTCTCCGGGATGGGCCTTGGGGGCACGGTTCTGTCGTGGCTCCAGTCCTTCCTGGAGGGAACGAACTCAGATGGTGAAGCTGGGGGACGCCTGCTCTGACCCCTGGCCTTTGACCTGTGGGGTCCCGCAAGGCTCTATTTTGTCGCCCATGCTTTTTAACATCTACATGAAACCCCTGGGAGAGGTCATCCGGAGTTTTGGAGTTGGGTGCCATCTCTACGCGGATGACACACAACTCTACTACTCTTTTCCACCTAATTCCAAGGAGGCTTCTCGGGTGCTAGACGAGTGCCTGGCCGCTGTGTCTATCTGGATGAGGAGGAACAAGCTGAAGATCAATCCCGACAAGACAGAGGTCCTCCTGGTCGATCGTAAACCGGATCGGGGTATAGGGTGGTCACCTGTGTTGGACGGGGTTACACTCCCCCTGAAGCCACAGGTCCGCAGTTTGGGCGTCCTCTTGGATTCTTTGCTTACACTTGAGGCTCAGGTGTCGGCGGTATCCGGGAGGGCCTTTGCGCAACTGAGACTTGTGCGCCAACTGCGACCATACCTCGTGAAGGCTGATCTGGCTGGGGTGGTCCATGCCTTGGTCACCTCTAGAATGGATTACTGCAATGCGCTCTACGTGGGGCTGCCCTTGAAGACGGCTCGGAAACTTCAATTGGTCCAGCGGGCAGCAGCCAGGATGCTAACTGGGGCTCATTATCAAGAGAGGTCTACCCCTCTGTTTAAGGAGCTCCATTGGCTGCCATTTATTTTCCGAGCCCAATTCAAGGTGCAGGTGCTTACCTACAAAGCCCTAAACGGTTTGGGACCACCCTACCTGCGTGACCGCATCACCATCTACGAACCCACACGCTCGCTACGGTCATCTGGAGAGGCCCTGCTCGTGATCCCACCCACGTCGCAAGCGCGCTTGGTGGAGACACGGGACAGGGCCTTTTCTGTGGCGGCCCCCCGACTCTGGAACGCCCTCCCAAAAGATCTCAGACAGGCCCCCACTCTAGCCGTTTTCAGAAGGAATTTAAAAACTTGGCTGTTCCGTTGTGCCTTCTCAGACTAGGAATCCCCATCTCAAGACCTAGTAGCACCTTAGCATAACTAATTGTCGTTGCACACCGCACTTTTTACCCTACGTGCCTCCTGCCATTTCAGCACTTTTAACCCTTGTACCCCAGTGCGCCGGCCGAACCAGTTTTTAATAATGTTTTGATGTACTGCCATTGTCGTTATTTTGTTTACTGTTTGATTTGCTTAGCTATTGTGGTGCTATGTTATTTTGCTTATTGTTGATTTGCTTTGTTATTGTGATGCTATGTTCTCTATTGTATTGTGTTTTGTGGCTTCGGCCTGTGTAAGCCGCATCGAATCCTCCGGGAGATGCTAGCGGGGTACAAATAAAGTTAATAATAATAATAATAATAACTGCTAAGTAAGAGTGGGGCAAATGAGATCCTAGTGTTTGCAGACTGAATTGGGCCTGCTTCTTCCTCTCTGCCTGTTCTTCAAAACTGCCTGGGCATTCAATTTAAGTGTTTTCTTTGTCTTTTCTCTTTTAGATGCCCTGGTTGCCTTCCTGCGGGATATTGCAGCTGAAGCTCCTGATATCCCATTCTATTATTACCACATCCCTCACTTGACTGGAATAAACAGTAAGTGCTGCTCATTCAGATTATTCTAGTTTGTCTCAGAGATGTACCAAAACCAGACTTTTCAAATCTGTTTATTACATTTATATTTGTTTACTAGCCATTCCCTGCCACGCATTGCTGTGACCCAGTCTGTGTATATGTGTTTTGTGTGTGTATATATGTGTGTGTGTGTATTTCTGTATATGTGTGTGTATATGTGTGTGTGTGTGTGTGGTTTTGCGCATGCATTGTAATGTATGTGTGTATATATATATATATATATATATATATATATATATTGCTTTTTAATTCTCTTCTGCTGTGTTTTTGTGTTTTTATGGGTGATAGTTACTTGTTGGCCTGAGAGGTATAGTGTGTCCAAATTTGGTGTCAATGTGTCCAGTGACTTTTGAGTTCTGTTCATCCCACAAACTAACATTACATTTTTTGGGTTGTTGTAGGTTTTTCCGGGCTATATGGCCATGTTCTGAAGGCATTTTTTATGGCAAGCATCCTCAGAGGTAGTGAGGTCTGTTGGAAGTAGGAAAATGGATTTATATATCTGTGGAATGACCAGGGTGAGACAAAGGACTTTTGTCTGCTGGAGCTAGGTGTGAAGTTTCAACTAACCACCTTGATTAGCATGGTGGTTAGTTTCAACTAACCACCTTGATTAGCATTTCACTTCACTTCACTTTATTTCTTAATTAGTCGCTCTCCACCAAGGTGCTCCAAGCAACTTACAGTCTAAAATTATTAGCATTTAATGGCTTGGAAGTGCCTGGGGGGAATCTTTTGTTGAGAGTGATTTGATGTGCCTGATTGTTTACTCTCTGTTGTTTTGCTGTTGTAATTTTTGAGTTTTTTAATACTGGTAGCCAGATTTTGTTCAACCAGGGAGATCAGCCATAGTGGAGCACCTGGTGGACCAACCTGGACACAGCATATTGTTTGGGAGTGCGGAGGTGCTGGACCACTCTCACGGCCGCCATGTCGGACTACACAGAGAGGCCATTGAAGTACATGGGCATGTGGACAATTTCAACAGAAAGGAGGAAGCCATGAAAATGAACAACATCTGGCTACCAGTATTAAAAAAACTCAAAAACAACAGCAAAACAACAGAGAGTAAACAATCAGGCACATCAAATCACTCTCAACAAAAGATTGCCCCAGGCACTTCCAAGCCATTAAATGCTAATCAAGGTGGTCAGTTGAAACATTCACACCTGGCTCCAGCAGACAAGAGTCCTTTGTCCCACCCTGGTCATTCCACAGATATATAAACCCATTTTCCTACTTCCAACAGACCTCACTACCTCTGAGGATGCTTTCCATAGATGCAGGCAAAATGTCAGGAGAAAAAGGCCTCCAGAACATGGCCATATTGCCTGGAAAAACCTACAACAACCTAGTGATTCCGGCCATGAAAGCCTTCGACAATACAAAGATGATGATGATGATGATAATTATTATTATTATGTGCCTTCCACAACTTGACTTCCTGGTATTTTCCCAGGTCTTGCAGAATAGAACTGCCATCTCTTATGCCATAATGTTGTGAGCAATAATACATGTACCTTCCCTAAGGAGATCTAGTTTTTTGTTGTTGTGACCTTTCCATGCAGTTTGTGTTGAAGAGCTGCTAGATGGGATGATACAGCAGATTCCCAGCTTTGCGGGAGTGAAGTTCAGTTCCACAGACCTCTTGGATTTTGGACGGTGTACAAAGAAAAACGATAAAGGCCAGTTCGCTCTTCTCTATGGTGTGGATGAGGTAAGCCCTTTCTTTGCAAGTGATTATGCCGTAAAAGCGGGGAGGAATACCTGAAACCTACAGGCTGTCATCAAGATCGTATTTGGTCCTAGTGGAACATAAAGTTTCACCAGTTTGTGATTGTGCTTTTCCCTTATGGCAGAAGGAGGTTAGAATGGATGACCCTTGGAGATCTCTTGTGTCCCTAGGATTCTATTACTATTATTACTATTATTATTATTATTATTATTATTATTATTAAGAAGAGTCTGAATGACCATCTCTCAGGAGTGTTTTGATTGTGCTTTTCCCTTATGGCAGAAGGAGGTTGGACTGGATAACCCTTGGAGATCTCTTGCGTCCATAGGATTCTATTACTATTATTATTATTATTATTATTATTATTATTATTATAGGAGAGCCTGAATGACCATCTGTCAGGAGTGTTTTGATTGTGCTTTTCCCTTATGGCAGAAGGGGGTTAGAATGGATGACCCTTGGAGGTCTCTTGCAACCCTAGGATTCTATTATTATTATTATTATTATTATTATTATTATTATTATTAAGAGCGTGAATGACCATCTCTCAGGAGTGTTTTGATTGTGCTTTTCCCTTATGGCCTGAAAGAGGTTGGACTGGATGACCCTTGGAGATCTCTTGCAACCCTAGGATTCTATTATTATTATAATTATTATTAAAAAGAGTCTGAATGACCATCTGTCAGGAGTGCTTTTATTGTGCTTTTCCCTTATGGCAGAAGGAGGTTAGAATGGATGACCCTTGGAGGTCCCTTGCAACCCTAGGATTCTATTATTATTATTATTATTATTATTATTATTATTATTATTAAAGGAGAGTCTGAATGACCATCTGTCAGGAGTGCTTTGATTATGCTTTTCCCTTATGGCAGAAGGAGGTTAGAATGAATGATCCTTGGAGGTCTCTTGCAACCCTAGGATTCTATTATTATTATTATTATTATTATTATTATTAAAGGAGATTCTGAATGACCATCTGTCAGGAGTGTTTTGATTGTGCTTTCCCTTGTGGCAGAAGGAGGTTAGAATGGATGACCCTTGGAGGTCTCTTGCAACCCTAGGATTCTATTATTATTATTATTATTATTATTATTATTATTATTAAAGGAGAGTCTGAATGACCGTCAGAAGTGCTTTGATTGTGCTTTTCCCTTATGGCAAAAGGAGGTTAGAATGGATGACCCTTGGAGGTCTCTTGCAACCCTAGGATTCTATTATTATTATTATTATTATTATTATTATTATTATTGTTAAGAGCGTGAATGACCATCTCTCAGGAGTGTTTTGATTGTGCTTTTCCCTTATGGCAGAAAGGGGTTGGACTGGATGACCCTTGGAGATCTCTTGCAACCCTAGGATTCTATTATTATTATTATTATTATTATTATTATTATGAAGAGTCTGAATGACCATCTGTCAGGAGTGTTTTTCCCTTATGGCAGAAGGAGGTTGGAATGGATGACCCCTGGAGGTGTCTTGCAACCCTAGGATTCTATTACTGTGAATTCTTCCCAAACCCCTCCAGTATCTTCAATTGCTCATGGAGGGTCTGTATGCCAAGTGGGATCCAGATCTGTCATTCATGAGGGTCTTAGTGGTCTGTGGAAGTCAGAGCAAATCCGATCATCCATTGCTCATCCTCCCCCAAACATATTATTTTTGTGATTAATCACTATGCTTTAATTATTTATTTATTTATTTATTTATTTAGTACACTTGTATACCGCTAATATCTCAGCCTAAAACGGCGACTCATTGCGGTTTACAGCATTTAAAAACAACAATAATTCCGATTAAAAATATAAAACACATACATATACAATACACAGTATTGGGCCACCAATACAGACCAATGCATCTCTTAATTAAAATCATAATCCAATTTCGTTGTCTATGATTGCCAGTCCTTGATCAAAAACTTCATCGCATCGGATTAGCCGAATGCTTGCTCAAACATCCATGTTTTCAGTTTTTTCCGAAATGCCATCAGCGAGGGGGCTGATCTTATCTCTATAGGGAGGGCATTCCAAAGCCGCGGGGCCACCACAGAAAAGGCCCTGTCTCTCGTTCCCGCGAGCCGCACCTGTGAAGCAGGCGGGATGGAGAGAAGGGCCTCTCCCGAAGATCTTAGGGTCCTGGTGGGCTGATAGGCCGAGATACGTTCGGATAGATATGTAGGGCCAGAACCGTTTAGGGCTTTAAAGGCCAAAGCCAGCACTTTGAATTGGGCCCGGTAGCTAATCGGTAGCCAGTGGAGCTGGTACAGCAGAGGAGTTGTATGCTCCCTGCGCCCTGCTCCTGTTAATACCATGGCTGCCGCCCGTTGGACTAGTTGGAGCTTCCAGGCCGTCTTCAAAGGCAACCCCACGTAGAGAGCGTTGCAGTAGTCAAGGCGGGATGTAACCAGAGCGTGGACTACCGTGGCCAAGTCAGACTTCCCAAGGTACGGTCGCAGTTGGCGCACGAGTCTTAACTGTGCGAATGCTCCCCTGGTCACTGCCGAAACCTGGGGATCCAGGCTCAGCGATGAGTCCAGGATCACACCCAAACTGCGAACCTGTGTCTTCAGGGGGAGTGCAACCCCGTCTAACACAGGCTGTAACCCTATACCCTGTTCGGCCCTGCGACTGACCAGGAGTACCTCTGTCTTGTTTGGATTCAATTTCAATTTGTTCGCCCCCATCCAGACCGTCACAGCGGCCAAGCACCGGTTCAGGACCTCGACAGCCTCCTTAGTAGCAGGTGGGAAGGACAGAGTTGGACATCATCTGCGTACAGATGACACCGCACCCCGAAACTCCGGATGATCTCGCCCAGCGGTTTCATGTAGATGTTAAACAACATGGGGGATAGTATTGAACCCTGAGGAACCCCACAAAACAAAGGTTGTGGGGTAGAACAGGAGTCCCCCAGTAACACCTTCTGAGACCGGCCCTCGAGGAATGACCGGAGCCACTGCAAAGCAGTACCTCCGAGACCCATTCCCGCGAGGCGTCCCAGAAGGATACCGTGGTCGACGGTATCGAAGGCCGCTGAGAGGTCGAGGAGCACCAACAGGGACACACTCCCCCTGTCGAGCTCCCAACGGAGATCATCCACTAAGGCGACCAAGGCTGTCTCGGTACCATGCCCCGGCCTAAAGCCAGACTGTGCCGGATCCAGATAATCCGTGTCTACCAAGAATTATGTTTAATTTATAACAATGAAAATACATCCTGCATATCAGATATTTATATTACGATTCATTACAGGAGCAAAATTACATTTATGAAGTATCAACAAAAATAATTTTATGGTTGGAGGTCACCACAACATGAGGAGCTCTATTAAGGGGTGAACATTGGTGGTTCTCAAAATTTAAAAGGTTGAGAACCACTGTGCTAGATCTTACTAAGGATATTCCTTGCAAAGTGGATCTTACTAGCTCATTTCTCAGACAGTTAAGCAGTTGATGTGTTCCAAATTTAGAAGGATGTTCTATTTGAAGAGCTTGTTACCAGCCGGGTGGAAAAAGGAAGCAAAGACAGTGGTCTGGTGATCAGAGCAACACAGGGAATGGAGAGAATAAATCCTGGGGAGTCTCAAAGGAGTGGGCTAAGAAGAGCGCAAAGAAAAAGATGAGGTAGATGTATGCAGTGGATTTGGTGGAATAGGAGGGGAATTGTAAGAGGCAAGTTGCCAGACATCTGTACACAAAGTTTGGTATTGCCAAAGATCCTTTATGGAGCTGGTCAATATTCCATTTTTGGCCTAATAATAATAATAATAATAATAATAATAATAATAATAATAAAACATTAATTAATAATAATAATAATTCGAACCAATGCTATCAAAGCCAGAATTGAAAAGTCGACAACAGATCCCAAATGTAGACTCTGCAAGGAAGCAGATGAAACAATAGATCACATCCTGGATGAGGTAGGAATAAAACAATTATGTAATTGAGGGGAGATAAACAGTGAGGTAGGCTTTAAGTTTAGGACAGGGGAAAGTGCATCATAGGGACAACACTATAGATGGAGCAAACAGAAATGGGATAAATGGTCACTCTCCAAAGGCATGAGCTCCCAGAATCTTTTTACCATTAGGGTTATTGCCCCTGCTTTCTAGGGTATCCTATAAGTAGTTCCAAAGTATTATTTTCTCCATCTTCTGTCCTCTGTTGCCAAAGAATGAGTTTTTGTTGTTGTTCATTCGTTCAGTCGTCTCCGACTCTTCGTGACCTCATGGACCAGCCCACGCCAGAGCTCCCTGTCGGCCGTCACCACCCCCAGCTCCTTCAAGGTCAGTCCAGTAACTTCAAGGATGCCATCCATCCATCTTGCCCTTAGTCGGCCCCTCTTTCTTTTTCCTTCGACTTTCCCATGATATTTTTTGAATGATTTCTATCCAATAAGTGAAATAATAGGAATATTTCTGCTGCAAGGAAACTAAAACCTGGCTTTCTTGTTTTCCCTAAGTAGCAGCTCCTGTGTGCGCTTGCAATGGGAGCAACAGGGGCAGTTGGAAGGTCAGTCACTTTCCCTCATTTTTCCCCACATAGATTAAAGTGACCAGAAGTGTTAAAATCTCCTGTAGAAAGGAAGATACACATTTAATTCGTACCTTCTGCTCTTTGACCCTTTGTACAGTTTAGTACCAATTATGAGAAATGTCGTTTGAGAAATATGCAAACTCTAGCATCTGTCAGATTTTGTCTTTCGACCCCAACCTATTTATATCGTTTTCTGTTATTCTATGTTTTGCTTTTTATTCCTTCTGTTCTCTCCAGTTGGAGTAGATATTACAGGGTGAGGCAGCATAACTTCCTTTTTTCAAAACTTAATAAAACCCATTGTATGAATCAGAATTTTTTTTATAATGTTTTGTTTTACGTAGTTTTGAAGATCAAATTGGGTAGGTGATTTCCCCCATTCTCCATTCTCCATACACTGAGTAAACCGATTTCTGGCGTTTGTCATGACTCTTAAGGAGCTGGGCATGTTTATCCTGAAGAAGAGAAGGCTGAGAGGAGATATGATAGCCATGTATAAATATGTGAGAGGAAGCCACAGGGAGGAGGGAGCAGGCTTGTTTCTGCTTCCTTGGAGACTAGGACGCGGAACAATGGCTTCAAACTACAAGAAAGGAGATTCCATCTGAACATGAGGAAGAACTTCCTGACTGTGAGAGCTGTTCAGCAGTGGAACTCTCTGCCCCGGAGTGTGGTAGAGGCTCCTTCTTTGGAAGCTTTTAAACAAAGGCTGGATGGCCATCTGTCAGGGGTGATTTGAATGTAATATTCCTGCTTCTTGGCAGGGGGTTGGACTGGATGACCCAACTCTTTGATTCTATGAATCTATGATTCTTGCCAGCATAGCAGGCGTTATGTTGGCAATTTCTTTTACGTAGTTTTGAAGATCAAATTATGTAGGTGACGTCCCCCATTCTCCATACATTGAGTAAACCAATTTCTGGCATTTGTCATGACTCTTGCCAGCATAGCAGGCGTTACGTTGGCAATTTCTTCCTGGATGTTGGTCTTCAAATCTTGTAGGGTCCTTGGACGGTTCACATGAACACAGGATTTCAAAAAACCCCATAGAAAAAAATCACAAGGGGCCAAATCTGGAGAGCGGGCCGGCCACTCCAAATCCGCTCGAAAAGTATGCCTCGACGACCAAAGCACGCTCCTCACTATTCCAACATATGATGGCGACTGAACTGTGTCCGGACAAAACTTTATACTCCTGCCTCTCGAACGAGACCACTAGCGCTCCGCTACTTCTTCAACCGACTGAATGGCACGCATTTTAAAAATGGAAGTTATGCTGCCTCACCCTGTATGATTAAAAGAAAGTTTGCATATGCATGTTCAAATTGCTCCCTCATTTGTTGGTAACTGAAACTACTTTTCCCCTCTTTTTTTACAACTAGTATGAATTAACTTTGATATCAGTATTGCAGCTGGGATGAGTAACTTTGTGGGGAAAAGTCTAAAACTTAAACAGAATGCACAAGATTTCAAAACTGGAGCTTTCTGATTGGCATACGAAATGTATGGGCTTCCAAAGGGCAATCTAAGTGATGCAATCTTGGGTTGGGTAACAATATTGGGTTATCGCATGTGACATCTACTCTTGATGGGTAAGATCAGAACTGTTGTTCTGCTTGCTCTGTTTTAATTTCAGTGTGCGGACATTTCTTTAATGCTAAATTCTATCCATGTGTTGGGCTGTTTGTTTTTTTTACAGTACATATAACTATTTGGGCAAGATAAACAACTTGATGCTGGAAGCTTTTGCCAGTGGAGATCTTCATTCTGCACAAAAATATCAGGTAGGCTGTGTCTGACTCAAGCTGATCTCTGTAACATAAGATGCGCAGATTCTTCCTCCCACTCCTCTTTGTATATAGTACATATAGCATCCTCCTTAACTTGCAAGTACTTCTATACAGGAACGTTGAAACTACATGTGAATAATAATATTGAATGAAATTTATTTTTAAAATATCTTAAAGAGCAATTTGGGGCAGATTTTGGATGTTTCTCTGTTTCAAATAGTGCAGCACCAAAATCACATCCAGTATTAACATTAATGCATTGGTTGAGAACCAGTGTGCTATAATAATTTTAACATTTGACTTATTTATTTATTTACATCATTTTAATCCTGCCCATTTCAGCCCGAAGGCAACTCAGGATGGCCAGGGCTAGAAGCCATGCTTTGCGATTTATTTATTTATTTGTCGTGTCAGAGCAACCAGTCCATTATATATTACATTTCTAACAGAACAAAGCAAACAGACAGAAAAATACACATCTTGTGAGTTTGGTAGCTGGTTAAATGTCCTTTGACCAGTATCTGGCCACTTGGAGTGCTTCCGGTGTTGCTGCAAGAAGGTCCTCCATGGTGCATGTGGCAGGGCTCAGGTTGCATTGCAGCAGGTGGTCAGTGGTTTGCTTTTCTCCACACTCGCATGCCGAGGATTCCACTTTGTAGCCCCATTTCTGAAGGTTGGCTCTGTATCTCGTGGTGCCAGAGCGCAGTCTGTTCAGTGCCTTCCAAGTCGCCCAGTCTTCTGTGTGCCCAGGAGGGAGTCTCTCATTGGGTATCAGCCATTGGTTGAGGTGCTGGGTTTGGGCCTGCCACTTTTGGACTCTCACTTGCTGAGGTGTTCCAGCGAGTGTCTCTGTAGATCTTAGAAAACTATGTCTAGATTGGCGTGCTGGCTGATACCCAAACAAGGGATGAGCTGGAGATGTCTCTGCCTTGGTCCTTTCACTATTGGCTGCTACTTCCCAGCAGATGTCAGGTGGTGCAATACTGGCTAAGCAGTGTAATTTCTCCAGTGGTGTAGGGCGCAGACACCCTGTGATAATGCGGCATGTTTCATTAAGAGCCACATCCACTGTTTAGTGTGGTGTGATGTGTTCCACACTGGGCATGCATACTCAGCAGCAGAGTAGCACAGCGCAAAGGCAGATGTCTTCACTGTATCTGGTTGTGATCCCCAGGTTGTGCTTAGCGATCAAAACCTACTAGATGACCTTTGGCAAGTCACACTTTCTCAGCTTCCGAGGAAAGCAATAGCAACACCCTATGAATACATAATGCTAAGAAAGCCTCATGAATGTTTTACTTCGGGGTTGTCATAAGGTAGACATTACTTGAAGGCACTCAGCAATAATGTTTTAGTAACTTTAAGTTTTGATTCCAAACCGGGAAACACATCATGGGCATGGAAACACTGAAACACAGACTTCTAGGTATACAGGCAGTCCCCAAGTTACAAACATCCTACAGACGGAAATTCACTCCTAGAAGAATTATCAATTTTTCAAAATCCAATTATCACAGGTACAGAAGGTGAAGTGAAATCTTCTGAACAGGGGTACTGACAGCAAAACAAACACCACATGTTATCCAAATGTTTTCCAAAGCTAGCTCTCTATGTTATCCAAAGCTAGCTCTCTCTCTTTATCCCTCTCTCTCTCTGTCTATGTCTAGAATAACACTTTTTAAGAGTATTAAAAGTATGTGTTTCAGCTTACATAGAAATTCAACAAACCTACAGAACCTATCTTGTTTGTAGCTTGGGGACTGCCTGTATATGTAACTTGTTAGATAAGAGCCACCTTTCTGTATACTCTGCATTTATAACAAGATAGTGTTATTTTCTGCATTTATTACAAGACACTGGTCGAGATCCCATTTGATGCTGGTGATCTGATGGACCGATGATGCAAAGGGGCTCTCCTATATGTACACATCATTCACCAAGAGGATTCTAGCTATTTAGTGTAGAAAAATATTATATAGAATTCTCTGATACAGATTATGAAGCTACTAAAAAAAACCCTGAAATCTATCTTTGTTCATTATTGGAAAAGATACGAATTCTGCTCTTGCACCAATTAACTAATTAATTCATTGTGCTCAGGCCCCAACTCTCTTAAGATCATAGAATCATAGAGTTGGAAGCAGGAATATTCAAAGCATCCCTGACAGATGGCCATCCAGCCTCTGTTTAAAAGCTTCCAAAGAAGGAGCCTCCACCACACTTTGTGGCAGAGAGTTCCACTGCTGAATGGCTCTCACAGTCAGGAAGTTCTTCCTCATGTTCAGATGAAATCTCCTTTCTTGTAGTTTGAAGCCATTGTTCCGTGTCCTAGTACACATTAACTATTCAACCATTTCTTATGTTTAGATGGCATAAAATTAACAATCACCAAAGTGCTGCCCATTTATTTTTTGGTTGTATTCTGCCACTCGATCTGTGTATTTGTAAAACAGTAAAGAGCACGAGTGTACAGTATAACCTTCCCAAAGGATGTCCTAAAGTTCAGGAAGGATAGAGTTGAAAGAGACCTCATGGCCATCCAGTCCAACCCCCTGCCAAGAAGCAGGAATATTGCATTCAAAGCACTCCTGACAGATGGCCATCCAGCCTCTGTTTAAAAGCTTCCAAAGAAGGAGCCTCCACCACACTCCGGGGCAGAGAGTTCCACTGCTGAACGGCTCTCACAGTCAGGAAGTCCTTCCTCATGTTCAGATGGAATCTCCTTTCTTGTAGTTTGAAGCCATTGTTCCGCGCCCTAGTCCCCAGGGAAGCAGAAAACAAGATTGTTCCCTCCTCCCTGTGGCTTCCTCTCACATATTTACACATGGCTATCATATCTCCTCTCAGCCTTCTCTTTTTCAGGCTAAACATGCCCAGCTCTTTATGCCGTTCCTCATAGGACTTGTTCTCCAGACCCTTGATCATTTTAGTCGCCCTCCTCTGGACACATTCCAGATGAGGGCTTCTGTTCTGAGCTGCTCCACTTTTGCTTTCTTTTTTATATTTAGTAACTGTACACAAAGGTTTCCAGAGAGGTTCACAAAATATGTAAAATAAAAGTGATACTGTCAAAATAAAAATCTTAAGGTAACAATAAAACTATCACACAAAGAGAGGAGTGGAGGAAGTAAAGTTGATGACAGTTTTAAAGGGCTTGAAAAATAGGGCAAGTTTTTCACTTGCATTGAAACAGAATTTGCACCAAGTTATCCTCTTGCAGGAAGCTTTCCTAACTATATATGCAGCCTACAGGCATGTATTATCCAGTTCCCATTGTCAGTGACATTACTTTAGAGAGTGGTAGCATTTGGAAGACAGCTCAAAGACAGAAGTATGCAAATGGTTGAACAATATCTCAGTTCATTTGACACGGCAGTTGCTGGTGAGACTGTTTGTCCATCACTGGACCCCACTCAATTCGACAACTATCGGCCAGTTTCCAATCTCCCTTTTTGGGCAAAGTCCTGGAACGTGTTGGCTTCACAACTCCAGGTATTCTTGGAAGACATGGATTATCTGGATTCGGCACAGTCTGGCTTTAGGTCGGGACATGGAACTGAAACAGTCTTGGTCACCTTAGTGGATGATCTACGCCGGGAGCTAGACAGAGGGAGTGTGTCCCTGTTAGTTCTGCTGGACCTCACAGCGGCCTTCGATACCATCGACCACAGTATCTTTCTGAGACGCCTCGCGGGAATGGGCCTTGGAGGTACTGTTTTGCAGTGGCTCCAGTCCTTCCTAGAGAGTCGTTCTCAGAAGGTGTTATTGGGGGACACCTGTTCTACCCCACAACCATTGTCTTGTGGGGTTCCACAGGGTTCAATATTGTCTCCCATGTTGTTTAGCATCTACATGAAGCCGCTGGGGGAGATCATCCAGAGCTTCGGGATACGATGTCATTTGTACGCGGATGATGTCCAACTCTGTCACTCCTTTCCACCTGCTACTAAGGAGGCTGTTCAGGTCCTGAACTGGTGTTTGGCCGCTGTAACGGTCTGGATGAGGGCGAACAAATTGAAATTGAATCCAGACAAGACAGAGGTACTCCTGGTCAGTCGCAAGGTCGAACAGGGCATAGGGTTACAGCCTGTGTTGGACGGGGTTACACTCCCCCTGAAGACGCAGGTTCGCAGCTTGGGTGTGATCTTGGAGTCATCGCTGAGCCTGGAACCTCAGGGTTCAGCGGTGACCAGGGGAGCATTTGCACAGTTAAAACTTGTGCGCCAGCTGTGCCCGTACCTTGGGAAGTGTGACTTGGCCATGGTAGTCAACGCTCTGGTTACATCCCGTATAGATTACTGCAATGCTCTCTACGTGGGGTTGCCTTTGAAGACTGCTCGGAAGCTTCAAATGGTCCAACGCTTGGCAGCCAGGTTACTAACAGGAGCGGCACTCAGGGAGCATACAACTCCTCTGTTGCGCCAGCTCCACTGGCTGCCAGTTTGCTACCGGGCACAATTCAAAGTGCTGGCATTAGCCTATAAAGCCCTAAACAGTTCTGGCCCTATTTACCTCTCCCAACGCATCTCCTCCTATGAACCAACTAGAACATTAAGATCATCTGGGGAGGCCCTGCTCTCTGTCCCGCCTGCATCACAGGCACGCCTGGCGCGAACGAGAGACAGGGCCTTCTTAGTGGTGGCCCCTTGGCTGTGGAATGCTCTTCCTATAGATATCAGATCGACCCCATCCCTATTGGCATTTTGGAGGAAAGTGAAGACCTGGCTGTTCGAACAAGCATTCGATTAAGCGGTGCAATGAATATAGGTACACGGATTAACGAATGATGAGATTGGATTCTGATTTTACTGATGAGATGCTAATGATTGTTATATTGATGTTTAATTGTTGATGATGTTATTGTTTTAACTGTCCCATAATCATTTTATGATGTTTTGCATTGAATTTTGCTGTTGTTAATCGCTTTGAGTCACCTGAGGGCTGAGAAAAGCGGTACATAAATGAAGTAAGTAAATAAATAAATAAATAAATTTGTTCGTTGGCTGTGCTGACCAGGACTGATGGGGCTTTGCTGCAGTTACATTTATCTGGAATCCTCTAGTTACACAATTCATGTAATACCATCAGTTTCAGTAAAATAAGTCATGTAAAAAAACCTTAACATTCCTTGTTATCTCTCCTAGTTCTGTGTTCAGGAATTCCTCGGCTTTGTTATTGCTCAGGGTAGGTACAACAGTATCGTGAAAGTTTTTCTTCCCCTTCTGAACTGAATAATTCTGAATTCTGTGCAAGTTTCAGTTTAATTACCCACATATGATGTGAAAGGCTCAATTTAATCGTTTAACCCGCTCTTCCTTTGTAAATTTTCTTCAGATACATTTTTTTCTGCATTGTTGTGGAGCTTGATCTCATTGGTTCAAGAAATACAGTCAGACTTCTGTTCATTCAGACTCTTGATTTCATTTTTGAAATGCATTAATTTGTTTACTGATTAAAATTTTATGGAATGATTATTGTAGCATTAACAACAATAACATTAAACACTAAATATTGATTTATGTATTAGAGCCAATTTAGCAAGCAACTTGTGAGCATGCAAGTAATTTGTACATCCATTTTAACTGTCAGAATATTGTCTCTTCCCATGTACTGTATCCCCTTATGTTTGGGGGGATACGTTCTTGAATCATAGAATCATAGAGTTGGAAGAGCCCTCGTGGGCCATCCAGTCCAATTCCCTGCCAAGAAGCAGGAAAATCACATTCAAAGCACTGAATTATATGAGTCCATACTGCCATATAATCCAGTTCAAAACAGATGATCTGGATTTTATATGGCATGGTAGAAGGGAACCTATAGAATCATAAAGTTGGAATAGACCTCATGGGCCATCCAGTCCAACCCCCTGCCAAGAAGCAGGAACATTGCATTCAAAGCACCCCTGCCAGATGGCCATCCAGTCTCTGTTTAAAAGCTTCCAAAGAAGGAGCCTGTACCACACTCCAGGGCAGAGAGTTCCACTGCTGAACAGCCCTCATGATCAGGAAGTTCTTCCTAATGTTCAGATGGAATCTCCTTTCTTGTAGTTTGAAGCCATTGTTCCGTGTACTAGTCTTCAGGGCAGCAGAAAACACGCTCCCTCCCTCCTCCCTATGACTTCCTCTCACGTATTTATACATGGCTATCATGGCTCCTCGCAGCCTTATCCAGGCTCTTTAAGCCGCTCTTCATAGGGAACTTACAGTGTAAACAGGAAACTGTGGATACTAGCAAACCCATTTGAAATTAATGATACCAGCCAGAAGTGGCAATCGAGTCATGTTGGAGATAGATATTCTCTCTTGGTATTTGATAGGTCCTCCAATGCAACTTATGATAGCTTTTGGCAGAAGCACACCAAAAAATCACCTGGAGGATCTAGAAAATATTGTCAGGTATTTTTATGTTGACCCAGGTCCCTTTTCTTCTTTGTCCGCTATCTTGCCGGAAGTTTTTTTAGCAGCATCAGCATTAGGAGAATGGCAAAGAAGGGCTTAAGAAACACAGACCTCCAATGCTGAGTTGCAGCAGCATGTTCTGCAGTTAACAATGCAATAAAGCTTCATTTGGGAAAGAATGTGGTTCTTCTCTAGATTCTACTGTAGCTGCATCCAGCATCCCTGACTAAACATTAGTGAATGGCAAAAGAGGAGAGCAAATTAAGAAAATTTAGGTTATAAATCTTGCTATCAAAATGCAAATTATTAAAAAAGTGGAGGCTAGTGAAAGGGGAAAAAAGATGTCGCTGGAAGCATTTTGGAAGAAGCCTTCAGGTAGTCTCTAGAAGTTTCAACAGAAAGGAAGAAACCATGAATATGAACAAAATCTGGCTACCGGTATTAAAAAAAACTCTAAAATTACAATAGCAAAACAACAGAGAGGAAACAATCAGGGAAATCTAATCACCTCTCAACAAAAGATTGCCCCAGGTACTAACAAGTCACACCAAACAACTGCCAGGCCATCAAATGCTAATCAAGGTGGTCAGTTGAAACATTCACACCTAGCTCCAACGGACAAGAGTCCTTTGTCCCACCCTGGTCATTCCACAGATATATAAACCCATTTTCCTACTTCCAACAGACCTCTCTACCTCTGAGGATGCTTGCCATAGATGCAGGCGAAACGTCAGGAGAGAATGCCTCTAGAACGTGGCCATATAGCCCAAAAAAACCTACAACTCAGTCTCTAGAAGATTCAGAATATTTTTTTACTTATAGAAGACTTTCCTGATTTCATTGTTTCCATTCACATATAGATAATGTAAGTTTTGAAGGAAAACTTTGCTGAAACATGTAAAGCCAATCTTTTTTGTGGGTTAGGAATCTATCCTGGTACTTTTCATGTTATTTTTGTCTCTGGTACCAAATTCCCTTTTAAAGTAGTCATATCCAGGAACATATTCCACTTTGTTTATAGAGGTATACTGTAGTGTGTTGTCATAACTATGAACTGGCTAATACCTAGAATGAATCTACTTTTCTAGGACAGATATGTTCAGATAGGTAAGCTGTACCAGAACCGTTTAGGGCTTTATAGGCAAAGCCAGCACTTTGTATTGTGCCTGGTAGCAGACTAGCAGCCAGTGGAGCTGGCGCAGCAGAGGAGTTGTGTGTTCCCTGTGCGCCACTCCCATTAGCAACATGGGATTATAATGAATATTTACATTATAAAATGAATATGAAAGGCTTAGAAACTTTGAAAATATTATTTTGGGAACATGGCATGTTGTTCCCTCAGCTGATGGATTGAAGTTCTCATCATCCCTTACCATACCGTAATGCACTCTACGTGGGGCTACCCTTGAAAATGGCCCGGAAATTCCAACTGGTTCAACGAGCGGCGGCCAAGTTGCTAACGAGCTCCTTACAGGGAGCAGTCAACCCTCCTGTTTAAGGAGCTCCATTGGCTGCCGTTCATTTACCGGACCCAATTCAAGGTGCAGGTGCTTACCTACAAAGCCCTAAACGGTTTGGGACCTGCCTACCTGCGTGACCTTATATCTGTATACGAACCCACACGATCCCTTCGATCATCCAGAGAGGCCCTGCTCTCGATCCCACCAGCATCGCAGGCGCGATTGGTGGGGACGAGAGAGAGGGCCTTTTCGGTGGTGGCCCCTCAACTCTGGAACTCACTCCCTAAAGACATCAGACAGGCCCCAACTCTGGCAGTCTTCAGGAGGAGCTTGAAGACGTGGCTGTTCCAGTGTGCCTTCCTGGAATAATGATCCCATAGCACTTTGTCCTCCAAAGCCCTTTACATTTCTTTAGGTCTACTCATATGCCCTTCCACAAACACCAGTATCACCTTTCGTCCATGTCCCAGCATTATTTCCAATTTTAACTCTACATTCAGCCTTCCCACTGTTTTTAATTATGTATTGTTTTATTGATAATGTTGTGTATTTTATTGTCTATGTTTTTAAATTGCTTGTATTGTTGTGTTTGGGCTCGGCCTCATGTAAGCCGCATCGAGTCCCTCGGTGGTAGCGGGGTACAAAAAGTATTATTATTATTATTATTATTATTATTATTATTATCTCTACTGTGTTAGGACTGCTGTGAGTTCCAGCCCAACACTTGAATGGCTACATGTTCCTCACTCCTCCAGTGTAAAAATTGTGGGCTTGTAGGTTCATAATGGTAAAACATATTTTTAAACAGGTATTACTTTATATAATCAACTGCAGAAACAATATCAGAGAAGGTCATGTTTTTAAGAAATATATTTATGTTCTCTATTTTTATTTTTATAGGATTTGGTGTTCCACAGATCAAAGCGGTTATGAGTTTGATTTCAGGGATACCGATGGGCCCACCACGGCTTCCACTCTCAAGTGCCTCAGAGGAGTTTGTTCTTAAAGTGAAAGCCAAACTAGAAA
This sequence comes from Anolis sagrei, assembly GCF_037176765.1. Classification (NCBI taxonomy): domain Eukaryota; kingdom Metazoa; phylum Chordata; class Lepidosauria; order Squamata; family Anolidae; genus Anolis; species Anolis sagrei. Next base: position 123,134,809 of record NC_090024.1, on the reverse strand, counting down.
GCCTAAAGAACTGTCTCTACACTTTGCATTAAGCCGCTACATCCCAGCAGGGTCCTATTTGACTTGGTGGTCTGTTACCTTTTGAAATGGAATACTTGCAATAAGTCTGGGATGACTAGCTTCTTATTGGGAATTATAAAACAATGTTCTGTAACAATTTCTATGTGGAAATCAGGAAGAAACCAACTTAATTTTGAAAATCTGAGAAAACTGGACCAAATGAAGAATTTCTCCTTCCGTGTGATATTCTTGATCCTTTCACACAAAGCAAGATGAAGATCACAATAACTGGATTTGTTCGCTCTTCCTTTTTTCATAATTATAGAAAACTCTGTCAGAGTATTGACGTTTGCAAGCGGAAGGATTGCTAGATCAGCAGACACTGTGTTTCAGAAATCAGGACTCTGCAAGCTTTTAGTTACAACAGAAAACTAAGTTTACTAAGTACATCTACACACGTCTATTCACAGCAGGCATCAGACAGGAACGACAAAGCACAACACAACTGTTTCTGAACATCTGCTTATCTCACTTCTGGCTGAGACCAGATCCTCCCATTTCTTCCCAGCCATTTCTGTGAAGGTTACATTTTCTCTGCCTCTCACAGTATTTCTAATACACAATTGAGCAAAATAGAATCCATCTTGAAATACATCTTAATCCATCTTGAATTACATAGAAACACATTGAAAAACACACATACATATCTCAATAATCCTGACAAACTCAAGGTCTAGCTTCTAGTATTGTTTCAATTATACAAGTTCTCGAAATTTGCAAAGTGAAGCAGCCAACATCCCACAGGACCAAGCGTTGTTGTTCTCCGTGACTGCCAGCAGATCCTACATATTTTTATATAGGAAAATATAAACTTCATGGCACACTCCAGAACCAGTATGTTTCTAATGAAGAGGGAATCTTCAACATGAAATTTCTTCTCAACCTTTCGTTCTATGCATGCATAGACAAAATGTAACATTTTCTAAAGGAAATTTAGTTCATTGTTAACTTAGATTTTTAGCCTTTTGGAAATAAAGATTTTAATGCCTATTTCTACTATAGATAGTGTATCATAGTTTTTTCCTTAGCTTGACAACCCTCCACATGTGTGAGACTACAGTAGGAAGCAGAGGTTGGTTTCTTGGGCATCAAGCAAAGGGCTAGATGACATTAAGAGACATGGCCATACAGTTCCCAGCTGAGGAAACCTGTGCACAACAAACCCACCTAATACCTTCCCTTGTTAAAGAAAGCATGGTGGATGAAGCCCTATAGAAGCCACATGGGCCTTATCATCAAAGTGCCAGATGATTGTCCCAATAGCCATCACATGGCTCTTTTGAGTTGTTATAGGTTTTTTTCAGGCTATATGGCCATGTTTTAGAGGCATTCATAGAATCAAAGAGTTGGAAGAGACCTCATGGGCCATCCAGTCCAACCCCCTGCCAAGAAGCTGGAATATTGTATTCAAATCACCCCTGACAGATGGCCATCCAGCCTCTGTTTAAAAGCTTCCAAAGAAGGAGCCTCCACTACACTCCAGGGAAGAGAGTTCCACTGCTGAACAGCTCTCACAGTCAGGAAGTTCTTAATGTTCAGATGGAATCTCCTTTCTTGTAGTTTGAAGCCATTGTTCCTTGTCCTAATCTCCATGGAAGCAGTAAACAAGCTTGCTCCCCCCTCCCTGTGGTTTCCTCTCACATATTTATACATGGCTATCATATCTCCTCTCAGCCTTCTCTTCTTCAGGCTAAAATTGCCCAGCTCCTTAAGCCACTCCTCATAGGGCTTGTTCTCCAGACCCTTTATCATTTTAGTCGCCCTCCTCGGGACACATTCCAGCCTGTCAATATCTCTCTTCAATTGTGGTGCCCAGAATTGGACACAATATTCCAGGTGTGGTCTAACCAAAGCGGAATAGAGGGGTAGCATTACTTCCCTAGATCTAGATACGATGCTCCTATTGATGCAGGCCAAAATCCCATTGGCTTTTTTTGCCGCCACATGTTTAACTTGTTGTCCACAAGGACTCCAACATCTTTTTCACACATACTGCTCTATTCTCTCCTGATGTTTCACCTGCATCTATGGCAAACATCCTCAGAGGTAGTGAGGTCTGTTGGAACTAGGATAATGGGTTTATATATCTCTGGCATGACCAAGGTGGGACAAAGAACTCTTGTCTGCTGGAGCTAGGTGTGAATGTTTCAACTGACCACTTTGATTAGCATTTGGTGGCCTGGCAATTGTTTGGTGTGGCTTGTTGGTGCCTGGGGCAATCTCTGTGTAGTCTGACATGGTGGTTGTTGGAGTGGTCCAGCATTTCTGTGTTCTCAAATAATATGCTGTGTTCAGGTTGGTTCATCAGGTCAGACTACACAGAGAAGCCATGGAAATCCATAAGCATGTGGACAATTTCAACAGAAAGGAGGAAACCATGAAAATGAACAAAATCTGGCTACTAGTATTAAAAAAAACACTAAAATTACAACAGCAAAACAACAGAGAGGAAACAATCAGAGACAGTTAATCACCTCTCAACAAAAAATGTGCACAATTTTTTCTACTCTTGCTATTCTTTCGTGGGAATTTCTATGTCTTTTTGAAACTATAAAGAACAGCAAATATCCACTTTGCTTTTTGATTAAATGTTTTGTACATGTACTCTCCACTATTGAATGTTGTTTTTTGGTTTCTATTGAATAAGTACATTCTCTTCCATTGATACAAGGTGTTAAGTAATTTCCAATGACTTGTCTTGGAACCTGGCATTCAGTGCTGTTTTTCTCCTCTTTACTTCCAGCAGAAAAGGCCATACCGTTGCCCCTTTTGCAAGGAGAACAGCTGTATAGAAGTGCTGAGTTCTTACATAGTGAGGTTTAAGATCCAGAAGGCAATTTGCCCATTTTTTCCTCTCCCACTTGAATTCAACTAGAACAAAATCTAGCATGTCTGCCAACTCAGACAATTAAAACTACTGACCGTTACGAATGTATTTGAATAGGCCATAGTTATTTCTGGCAAATTTCTTCCGGCACTAATCTGATATGAAAATGGGAAGTTGTGTATGAATGGTGGCTCTAGCTTGCCAAGTACATCTTGACCGTTACATTTTCATGAGCACATTAACTTGTCTATACAATCCGGATCGAAACTCCTTTTAATTCCAAGCATTTGGTTCCTATCTTGAAAGAAAAACACAAGTAGTAAAAGCTGTTTTGCAATTAACATCACATAGTCTAACTAGGATGGAATAGTCCCCAGCCATGGCTTAATACATGCCATTGCTCAGGCTTCAATTGTGCTGTTTATATCACGGCTCAAGTCCTGGAAAATGCAATTCTCATAGAAATAGCATTGGAAATCCATAGAATATCTCTTCCCTCCTTTCCACTGAATAAACACAGCATATTCTGACCCATTTAATATTAAGATGGAAGGCCCACTTTAGTAGTAAGCACATGTATGCAGTTAGACCTTAAGAGGGATTGGGGTGCAGTTGGCAGATGGAGCAAGCAACCGGATAGGTGGCGGAAAGCAAGGAGCAAGCAGGTAGGCAAAGTAAAGAGTAGTGGGGAAAGCGGCTATTGCTTGTGCTACAGCAGGCTTACTTACTTAGGCGATCCCTCATTGTCCAAGTAGGATAGTCTTCCAAGATCAGTGTACTGGTGGTGGGTCTGCAGGTCACTGTGGAGCCCTATTCTTGACCTGTATGTTCTCCCGCAGTGAGGGCATTAGTTTCCAGGTGGAAGGCGGTCCCGGTCGAAGTTGGCTTGACGCGCCTTCCTCTTGGCATGTTTCTTTCACCCTCCATTCGTGTCTCTTCAAATTCTACAGCACTGCTAGTCACAGCTGACCTCCAGCTGGAGTGCTCAAGGGCCAGGGCTTCCCAGTTCTCGGTGTCTATGCCAGAGTTTTTAAGGTTGGCTTTGAGCCCATCTTTAAATCTCTTTTCCTGTCCACCAACAATCTGTTTTCCATTCTTGAGTTCGGAGTAGAGCAACTGCTTAGGGGGACAGTGGTCCAGCATCCGGACAATGTAACCGGCCCAGTGGAATTGATGGCAGAGGACTATTGCTTCAGTGCTGGTGGTCTTTGCTTCTTCTAGCATGCTGACATTTGTCCGCTTGTCTTCCCAAGAGATTTGAAGGATTTTTCAGGGGCAACGCTGATGGAATCATTCTAGGAGTTGCATGTGATGTCTGTAGATAATCCACGTCCCGGAGGCGTATAACAGAGTTGGGAGGACAATAGCTTTATAGACAAGCACCTTGGTATCCCTACGGATGTCCTGGTCCTCAAACACTCTGCTTTATTTGGAAAAAAGCTGCACTAGCAGAACTCAGGCGGTGTTGTATTTCAGTGTCAATGTTGACGTTTGTGGAGAGGTGGCTGCCAAGGTAGCGGAAATGATCAACATTTTCTAATGTTATAATATAATAATAATAATAATAATAATAATAACTTTATTTTTATACCCCGCCAACCATCTCCCCTAGGGGACTCGGTGTGGCTTACAAGGGACACCCCCAAGATTACAATTAAAACACACATGTAAAACACTTTAACCAATTAAAACATCAGATAAAACAACAACACAATTGAAAGCAATATAATGTTACACCATTAAGCTGTATTTCTGGCATTGGAGAGGGATTGGCTGGTGACTGCTGGAAGAGCACTTTGGTTTTCTCGATGTTCAATGACAAGACGAGCTTCTTGTATGCTTCTGCGTAGGTGTTAGAGTGGCTTGTAGGTCTTCTTCTGAATGTGCACAGATGATGTTGTCATCAGTATATTGAAGTTCTATAGCAGATGTTGTTGTAACCTTGGTTTTAGCTTTCAGTCTGCTGAGGTTAAATAGCTTACCATCTCTGAGGATGCTTGCCATAGATGCAGGCGAAACGTCAGGAGAAAATGCCTCTAGAACATGGCCATATAGCCCGAAAAAACCCACAAGAACCTGTAGCTTACCATCTGTCCGATAGATGATTTCTACTCAGGTGGGAAGCTTTCCGTCAACAAGAAGAAGTATTATAGCATTGAAAATGGAAAATAAGGTTGGGGCAATAACACATCCCTGTTTGACACCTGATTCTACCTTAAATGGGTCACTTTGGGAGCCATTGCTATCCAAGACTGTTGCCATCATGTCATCATGGAGGAGGCTTCTCTCATGTTATCATCATCATCATTTAATTACTTATTAATCGCCCTCCATCCAAGAATGCTCTGGGCGATTTACAGCTAAATTGTAAAAGATAAAATACATACAAAAATTAAAAATTAACAGGGATCGAATGCTCTAGTAAAAAGCCAGGTCTTAAGTGCTTGAGTAAAAGGCCCTAAGTCATACATGGCTCTCATGTAGGGCGGCAAGGATGTATGTCCCAGCATGGGGAGCTGGAGCTGACAGAGGGAGCTCATCCACCTCTCCCCGGATTCGAACCTGCGACCTGCTGGCACAGGGGTTTAATCCACTGAGCCAAAAACATCAAATCATCTGGGCGTCCCCTGGGCAACGTCCTTGCAGACGGCCAATTCTCTCAAACCAGAATCGACTTGCAGTTTCTCAAGTCGCTCCTGACACGGAAAAAAAAAACCATGGAGGAGCCACAGGATGTTCACAAATTTGTTAGGGCACCGGATTTTTTGGAGGATGGTCGAGATAGCACTGCAATTCACTGTGTCGAATGCCTTTGCCTACATTTTTTCCTTCCAATCCTCATTGGAAAGTTACTCAAAGTATGGTATCTAATCTATATAAATAAAAATGTAATGTTCGTTTGTGGGATTAACAGTACTCAAAAACCACTGGACGAATCGACACCAACTTTGGACACAAGACACCGAACAATCCAATGTATGTCCTTCACTAAAAAAAATTGATTTTGTCATTTGGGAGTTGTAGTTGCTGGGATTTATAGTTCGCCTACAATCAAAGAGCATTCTGAACTCCACCAACTCTGGAATTGAACCAAACTTAGCACACAGTTCTCCCATGACCAACAGAAGGGTTTGGTGGGCAGTGTCCTTTGGTTTTGGAGTTGTAGTTCACCTACATCCAGAGATCACTGTGGACTCAAACAATGATGGATCAGGACCAAACTCTACACGAATACTCAATATGCCCAAATGTGAACACTGGTGGAGTTTGGGGAAAATAGAATCTTTTTTTTTTTTAAGATGTTTTTTTTTATTTTTTTTAAGGTTTTTTTTTAATTTTGTTATTACTATTGTATAATACATAGAAACATTCCATCTTTGAAAATAACATTCAAAATTACTATTGTATAATACATAGAAACATTCCATCTTTGAAAATAACATTCATAATACCAGTTTTTTCCCCAATCCCGCCACCAGCACACCCCCCCCCCCCCCGGAACAAATAGATACTTTAGCTGTGTTTATTACAATTGTTCAATCATGAGAATAGTTTTGTTCAACACCGTATATTTATCTTTCCCCTTTATTCTATATATGAGACCCTTCCATTTTGCTTTCCATGTCTTTTTGCTTTGACCCGTCATATAGTAACTTTTCCTTTCGCTAATATCATCTTGAAGAAGGTAATCTGCTAAATATTTGTACCAGGTTTTTGTATCCCATTTCTTGTGGTCTTTCCAGCCCAGGGCCACTGAGGCTTTAATTCCCTCTATCATATGTTTTATTATTTCCTCACTTTCCTTATATTCCTCTTTATTTTCGAATTTCTGAGTGAAAAATTGGGCCTTATTCCATTCTATCTTGATCCCTAATAGCTCCTCCATTTCTTTCCTGATTATTTCTTGGAACTTTTGGATTTTTTCACATTCCCACCACATGTGGGCATATGTTCCTATTTTACCACAGTTGTGCCAACATAATTTTGGGCATGTTTTTGTGATATGCGCCAGTTGCACAGGAGTTCTGTACCATTTTGTCAATATTTTTCGTTGCATTTCTTTAATCTTTAGGTGTTTTATTTTATTGATTGAATTAATCCAATTGTCTATTTCTCTCTCACTGCAATTTAATTCCTCCTTCCAGACTTCCATTAGGGTAGATTTTGTGTTGTATTGTATTTCGGTGATTGTGTTATATATAAATCCCATGATTCCTTTCTCCCTCTCTACTTTCCATTTTATTATTTTGTCGAGATTTGTTTCTGAGGTTTCCTTATTCTTCAATTCTATTAGCTTTTTAGACAGCCCTCCCCATTGTAACCAATTTCCATGCCCGCATTTATCTTTTATTTCCTCCCATTGAATTACAGTCCCGTCTGGTTTTAGTAAGTCCTCAATCTTTGTTATTCCGTTTTGTTCCAGTTTCTTTAGCATGTTGCGATATAGCTGGGGTTTTCTGTTGTCTAAGGAACCTATTGGGAGCTTGTCTATTTTATTTACTGGGAGTTTATTTTGCCATTTTGGGAAAATAGAATCTTGACATTTGGGAGTTGTAGTTGTTGTAGCTCACCTACAATCACAGAGCGTTCTGAACCCCCCAATGATACAATTGGACCAAACCTCCCACACAGAACACCCATGTGGGCCACAGCAACGTGTGGCAGAAGATGGCTAGTAAACTCTAAAAATATACAGAACTGTTAAGTGTTATGGCACTAGGTTCTTGTGGGTTTTTTCGGGCTATAGGGCCATGTTCCAGAGGCACTTCTCCTGACGTTTCGCCTGCATCTATGGCAAGCATCCTCAGAGGTAGTGAGGTCTGTTGGAAATAGGAAAGTGGGTTAATATATCTGTGGAATGGCTGGGGTGGGGCAAGGAGCTCTTCCCTGCTGGAGCTAGGTGTGAATGTTTCAACTGACCACCTTCATTAGCATTTGAAGGCCTGGCTGAGCCTGGAAAAATCTTTTGTTGAGAGGTGTTAAGATGTGCCTGATTGTTTACTCTCTGTTGTTTTGCTGTTGTAATTTTTGAGTTTTTTAATACTGGTAGCCAGATTTTGTTCATTTTCATGGTTTCTTCCTTGCTGTTGAAATTGTCCACATGCTTGTGGATTTCAATGGCTTCTCTGTGTACCCTGACATGGTGGTTGTGAGAGTGGTCCAGCATTTCTGTGTTCTGTGTTCTCAAATAAAATGCTGTGTCCAGGTTGGATACTGTTGGTTCATCAGGTGCTCTGCTATGGCTGATTTCTCTGGTTGAAGTAGTCTGCAGTGCCTTTGCTGGGATTTATAGTTCACCTACAGTTAAAGAGCATTCTGAACACCATCAGCTATGGAATTGAGCCAAACTTGGCACACAGTTCTCCCATGACGAACAGAAGGGTTTAGTGGGCAGTGTCCTTTGGTTTTGGAGTTGTAGTTCACCTACATCCAGAGATCATTGTGGACTCAAACAATGATTGATCAGGACCAAACTCTACACGAATACTCAATATGCCCAAATGTGAACACTGGTGGAGTTTGGGGGAAATAGAATGTTGAGATTTGGGAGTTGTAGTTGTTGGGATTTATAGTTCACCTACAATCAAAGAGCATTCTGAACTCCACCAACTATGGAATTGAACCAAACTTGGCACACAGTTCTCCCATGACCAACAGAAGGGTTTGGTGGGCAGTGTCCTTTGGTTTTGGAGTTGTAGTTCACTTACATCCAGAGATCACTGTGGACTCAAACAATGGTGGATCAGGACCAAACTCTACACGAATACTCAATATTCCCAAATGTGAACACTGGTGGAGTTTGGGGAAAATAGAATCTTGACATTTGGGAGTTGTAGTTGCTGAGATTTATAGTTCATCTACAATCACAGAATATTCTGAACCCCACCAATGATAGAATTGGGCCAAACCTCCCACATAGAACCCCCATATGGGCCACAGCTACGCGTCGCAGGGGATGGCTAGTAAACACTAAAAATGTACAGAACTGTTAAGTGTTATGGCACTTTTCTGGCTATTGTTCGTGCTACAGGAGACTAACAGTAGGATGGCCACTGTGGAAACAAGACAGGACTTAACAGAGGCTGGATGGCCATCTGTCAGGCGTGATTTGAATGCAATATTTCTGCTTCTTGGCAGGGGGTTGGGCTGGATGGCCCATGAGGTCTCTTCCAACTCTTTGATTCTATGATTCTACATCTCTGAGTGGTTGTGCAGAAGAGACCAGTGTAGTTCCACCTCCGTCCACCCGGGGCGCGCTTTCCTCCCTGAGTGCAGACACGCCTTCCTAGGCGCAGTGAGGTGTACGCATGCGCGAAGCGGTTGCCGCCATCTTGCCACTCTGTGAGAGCTGGCGTCGGCAAGAAGAGAGCTGCTCGAGGTGGAAGGCTGCGGAGCTGGCTTGCGCTTGAAGCAAAGCTCTCCCCAGCAGGACTAGGTGGCGGGCGTGCCTCTGGTGTGTTGATATTTGGGGTGCAGAGCCTTAGCAGGAGGGAGGGAACGAGGGGCGCAGGGGAATGAAAAGGCCGGGGAGAATGTGCGCATGCGCCAGAGTGCGGCCCGCCTTAGCTAGTGCGCATGCGCGTGAAACTAGGGAGCCGGTAAAGGGACTATGGCAAAAACACGCAGGCGCAGAAGTTGAGGGAGGCTGGAGCTGTGCATGCTGGGTTTTTATACGCCGGCCTCAGGTTTCCTCAGAGGGTGGATTTCCCTAACTGTGACCCCTTCCACACAGCTGTAGAAAATCCATATTGAACTTGAATATATGGTCGTATGGACTAATAACCCTGTGCAAAGCCGACATTGTGGATTATTCTGGATTATATGGCTGTGTGGAAAGGCCCTGAGGACTAATAAACCTAAAATGATCAAGGGTCTGGAGAACAAACCCTATGAGGAGCGGCTTAAGGAGCTGGGCATGTTTAGCCTAAAGAAGAGAAGGCTGAGAGGAAGGCCCCACGACTCTGGAACTCTCTCCCTGTGGAGGCCAGAACCGCCCCATCCATCCTAACATTAGGAAACGGGTGAAGACGTGGCTGTGGAGTCAGGCCTTCGAGGAAAGAGACAACACCATAGGACTCTGGATGGAAGTGGATATAGATCCATCTTATTAGGACGACTGACCACTGTAGTTTTATATTTAGTGTTTCTAAAGTTGTTTTGTAATTTGTGATATATGATATTTTAATGAATGTATATGTTTTTATGGCTGTAAACAGGGCTGAGTCCTTCAACGAGGTTGAGAAGCTTGGTATACAAAACTGAAATAAATAAATAAATATGATAGCCATGTATAAATATGTGAGAGGAAGCCACAGGGAGGAGGGAGCAAGCTTGTTTTCTGCTTCCCTGGAGACTAGGACGCAAAGCAATGGCTTCAAACTACAAGAAAGGAGATTCCATCTGAACATGAGGAAGAACTTCCTGACTGTGAGAGCTGTTCATCAGTGGAACTCTCTGCCCCGAAGTGTGGTGGAGGCTCCTTCTTTGGAAGCTTTTAAACAGAGGCTGGATGGCCATCTGTCAGGGGTGCTCCTTAAGCCGCTCCTCATAGGGCTTGTTCTCCAGACCCTTGATCATTTTAGTCACCCTCCTCTGGACACATTCCAGCTTGTCAATATCTCCCTTGAATTGTGGTGCCCAGAATTGGACAAAATATTGCAGGTGTGGTCTAACCAAAGCAGAATAGAAGGGTAGCATTACTTCCCTGGACCTAGTCATTATGCTATTGATGCAGGCCAAAATCCCATTGGCTTTCTGTGCCACCACATCACATTGTTGGCTCATGTTTAATTTGGTAGCGGGGTACAAATAAAGGTTTATTATTATTATTATTATTATTATTATTATTATGTGTGGAAAGGCCTTGAGGATTAATAACCCAGTTCAAAGCCGATATTGTGGATTTTTCTGGATTATATGGCTGTGTGGAAAGGCCCTGGATGCTTTTCTTGTTTGCTCTGTCAGGACAGAAAAACCAAGTCACAAAGGCCCCTTCCACACAACTGAATAAAATCCCATATTTTGTGCTTTGAACTGGATTATATGGCAGTGTAGAACCCAGTTCAAAGCAGATATTGTGGGATTTTCTGCCTTGATATTCTGGCTTATATGGCTGTGTGGAGACACTGCGTGACAAGAAGTCCCCTCATAGGACACATTTGGAGGGGGCCCTTCTACACTGCCATATAATCCAGAATATTTATTTATTTGCAACATTTATATGTTGCCCTTCTCACCCCGAAGGGGACTCAGAATGGCTTACAAGTAAAAAGTAAATACAATATATTATATTGCTATCATAGCACAATATTAATATTATATATTACATTGCACGGTAACATTATCCTGTAATATTATTAGTAATATTACATTTAATATAAAATATATAATCCACATTATCTGCTTTGAACTGGATTATCTTGAGTCTACATTGCCATATAATCCAGTTCAAAGATAATCAGAATTTTATACAGATGTGTAGAAGGGGCCTGGGAGGGAAACAGTGATACTTGGTTTTACTGTATTGATGTGAGGCTTCCTGTTTTGCATTTAGAGAAGAGCAAAGTATCATTTATCTGGGAATCCTTCTACACTGCCATATAAAATTGAGATTATCTGCTTTGAACTGGGTTATATGGCAGTGTAAAAAAAATGTAATCCAGTTCAAAGCAGTTAACGTGGGTTATATGGTCGTGTAAAAGGGGTATGAGTAGAAGAGACAAGCGTGCCTCCTTTCAGTCGTTTGCTGTTGGCTTTGTATTGGATGGGGAAGGCAATGGAGAAGGCATTTTAATTATAAGCACCTGTGTTTCAGTCCAATAAGTGTGGTTTTTTAATACAAATCTTTTGCTGACTGTTGTATTTGAATCCTAAGGTCCCATCTACACTGCCATATAAAATTCAGATTATCTTCTTTGAACTGGATTATGTGGCAGTATATTCATATAATCCAGTTCAAAGAGAGAATGAGGATTATCTGATTTGAAAATCTGGATTATATGGCAGTGTAGATCCAGCCTAAATTTCCTAGCCATCTAAGGGCCACAATTTCCTCATTTTATATTATATTTCCCAAAGTACACTTCAATCCTAGTTATTCTCTTCTAGCTGTATTTCCAAATATTATACTATAGGGTTATTGCAGACAGAGTATCCCTTCTCTGAAGCCCCTTCCATACAGCTGTATAAATCCACTTTGAACTGAATTATATGGCAGTGTGGACTCAAATAACCCAGTTCGAAGCAGATATTGTGGATTATCTGCATTGATATTCTTGGTTAAATGGCCATGTGGAAGGGCCCTGAAATGCAGGGTACCTTAATGTACCTTATACACATATACAATGCTTAAAGGTTAATGTATACAACATTTTAAAAGAAACACAGTTTGTGCATATTGAACTACTGGAAAGCAAAGCTGTTACTGCTTCAGGCACCTGTCTGGACAATTACAGTATGCAGCAAAATTTGAAAAAAAATCTATTACTGTTTTGAAAGTGTTATTCCTGTTTAATTGTGCAGTGCTTACTTTGAAAGTAGTTGTACGAAGAGTCTTAAGTCTTTATTTTTGTTCATAGAATAGTCCTACCATGGAGGACGTGAAGAATTTCCTATATGCCTGGTGTGGCAAACGGAAACTCAGTCCAGCGTACGACATCCGTGCTGTGGGCAACAAGAATCGGCAGAAGTTTATGTGTGAGGTGAGAAACTAGATATAACTCAAGGGCCACATCCAATTTTGGTCTCTGTTTGAGTCAACCTGTTCTATCATTTGCTGAATTACTGAATACATCTGCTCCTGTTGAGCATAGGTGGTGGATCTAACATAGAGTTACTATTTCATGGACATTCTTAGGAAAAAAAACCCAAGTGTTTCCCAGCCTTGGAGCCCAAATATTAGTACACTACAGTATTCAGAATCTGAGACAATTGATCATACAGACTGGAAGCTGAAATCCAACAAATAGGCACCCAAGTTTTGGGAAACACTGGTGTAATGGGAAGAAGCACAGGACTATTTGGCTTGATATCACTATAAAAGAGCTTGATTTTGTGTTTTATTTGTTCAGGATGTGGTTGGCTCAAGATTGGATTCATACATTACAAAGAGAGAGCATTAAATGCATGTTTAGATATCTAATTTAAATTAACAGAGCCAGACAATTAATCTACATTAGATGGGATATCACAGTGTTGCATAACTATCCTATCCAGTCTCTAGAAAATGTCCTATAAGAATATCTGTATATTTGATTAAGTAAAAATATTCAACAATTAAATGGCATTTCATGCATTTAAACCTGGAAGGTTTAACCAAGTTTCATATAATGAACGTTTCTGTCTCTGTGGGGGGACAGAGGTAGAGGATATTTCACGTGTACTATTTAATTGTATTTTGTACAACAAAGAGAGAAATCAATACCTCGGACCATTCATCATACAGAAGACTCACTGGGATCCCCATATCAAAACTACATTCTTAATGGCTGGCCAGAATGCTAAGATAACACACCAAACAGCTCTTTTCCTTCATAAAGCAACGCAGCTGAGAACTGTGTATCTGGAGGCGATTGGGGTAAACTGTAGGGGTGACGCAGATATCTGAAGTGGCTTGGGATTGTGTAATCGCTGGTCTATTTTAACCTTCATTTTAACCTTCATTTTTAATTTTTGTGGTATGAAATTTTATCTTGGCATTTTAATGATGATATTTTTAGTTATCTTTTAACCTAATCAGGTTTGAATGTGTGTTGGTTCGCTGTTGTGGGGGTCTTGGGATGGTGATTGTTGCCTGTTTGTGCATGTTTCTGTTTTTGTTTTTAATGTTGATGCGGTCAATGGACTAATCAATAAACTTCGCTTGCTAGAAGGAAGAGTCCTTTCCAGAGTTGTTTTAAGGAATGTTATAAATGTAACCTTTGAAGATATGTGCCTCTAAGAGTCGAGAAACATTGAAACTATCAATCTTCTGCTACATTTCAATAAACTTGTTACATTTTCTAAGTTAAGCCACGCTACACATTGAAGAAAGACCAAATCAATATTATTAGCTATTAGCTACGCTATCAATTAAATAAGCTCTTGCAAAGTGGTGGCTCCTTTACAAAACCGTTACAAACTGGTGGCTTCTTCACAGTTGGTTTCAAATATATATAATTTCTTTATGCTTGTGGGTAAACAGTCCTTCTTGTTGTTCCTTTGTCAGTGTTGATGTAGAGATTGTCTGGTTTGCCTACTCTAGAACATACAACATATTGTTCTTCTTTAGGGGTCCCTTTCAAATCTATGATATAATATCTGTCATATACATGTGTGTTTGCGAATCAGATATATCTATCTATATCTATGGCTGGATGGCTCTTTGTCAGGAGGGCTATGATTATGTTGTCTTGCCCTGGTGAAGGGAAGTGGACTGGATGGCCTTCAGGCAGCATTTCTCAACCTGGGGATCAGGATCCCTGGGGGAGGTCACAAGGGGGTGTCAGAAGGGTTGCCAAAGATTACCAGAAAATAAAGTATTTTCTGTTGGTTGTGGGGTTCTGTGTGGGAGGTTTGGCCCAATTCTATCGTTGGTGGGGTTCTGAAAGCTCTTTGATTGTTGGTGAACTGTAAATCCCAGCAACTACAACTCCCAAATGTCAAGTTCTATTTCTCCAAAACTCCACCAGTGTTCACATTTGGGCATATGGAGTATTTGTGCCAAGTTTGGTCTCGATCCTTCATTGTTTGAGTCCACAGTGCTCTCTGGATGAAGGTGATCTGCAACTTCCAAACTCAAGGTCTATGCCCACCAAACCCTTCTGGTTTTTTCTGTTGGTCGTGGGAGTCCTGTGTGCCATGTTTGGTTCAATTCAATCGTTGGTGGGGTTCAGTATACTCTTTGATTGTAGGTGATCTGTAAATCCCAGCAACTACACACCCCAAATGACAAAATCCATTTTTTTACTGATGGTCACTCCTTGGGGTAGTAGGTCTATTGTGTCCAAATTTGGTGGCAATTCGTCCAGTGGTTTTTGAGTTATGTTAATCCCACAAACGAACATTACATTTTTATTTATATAGATTTTCTGAGACTATATTTATCTTCGTGTTACAGGTTCGAGTGACAGGCTTCAACTATATTGGCATGGGCAACTCCACTAACAAAAAGGATGCACAGACCAATGCTGCAAGAGACTTCCTCAATTATCTTGTTCGGGTGAATGAAATCAAGAGTGAAGAAATTCCAGCTTTAGCAGTAAGTAGTACCGTGCAGGAAAAAGTAGATATAAAATAAATAATCATAGCTTGCCTATAAATGATTTCTTAACGTTTGGAGAATGGGTTGGAAATGCAGTATTGCAAATCTAAGAATGCTGCTTCTTCTTTAGAAAGGACCCATGGGTGCTCCCAGTGAAGGTTTGAATGAAGGAGGAGGCACAGGAGAGGGAGATAATGTTGCATTGGGAGGACCAATTCCTCCACATCTGGCAATCAAAACAGAAACAGGTAAGACTTCAAACCTCTGCAGTCTCATTATATGCTGTATATTGTCAGAATAACTGGACAAGGTAGCCAGGCATTCATTTATATATGTAAAAACCAGCCTTACCATGATAATACAGAGACATCATCTGCATGTATAAACATGTATGGTTTTAAGTTTTATATAGACTGTTATGGTTTTTCTTAACTTTTAACCCAAGATTAATTCCATGTTTGACTATTTTTCTCTAATATCTTTGGAAAGATAGCATTAGTAAAAATGAAAATACTTTCGAAGATAAATTTTATATTTAGGATGCTGCCGCTTCAAATTACAGAAGAGCTAAATAGATGACAAGAAATGATAAATAAATATTGTAATGGTAGTAAAAGAAATAGATTAAACAAACAGTTATGGTACAGATCGCAAAAAGAGGGAGGATTAGCACAGGATTATTACGAAGCGAGCAGATTAAGATTGGTTATAGAAGGAATGATTAAAAAAAAGAGGGAGTATTGTCGAAGGCTTTCATGGCTGGAATCACTAGGTTCGTGTGGGGTTTTTTTGGGCTATAGGGCCATGTTCTAGAGGCATTTCTCCTGACGTTTCGCCTGCATCTATGGCAAGCATCCTCAGAGGTAGTGAGGTCCTCACTACCTCTGAGGATGCTTGCCATAGATGCAGGCGAAACGTCAGGAGAAATGCCTCAAGAACATGGCCCTATAGCCCGAAAAAACCCACAAGAACCTAAAGAGGGAGTAGATTGGCTAAGAAAGGATTCGCAAAAAGTGGAGGAAGAAATTTGGAACATATTTTTTAAATAGTTTACGAGAAAAGAAACTAGGGAAATTAGAAACCCAATGTTGAGCAATATATTAGAAGTATGGAACAAATTATTAACGGATGGTTCAGTGATAACCCCAATTGTAATGGAAAAGAAATTTCAAAAAAATCTAAAAAAAGTAATGGATAAAAGATTAATGGAAAATTTAGACAAAATAGGGGGTTGGATAAAGGTTGGAATGAAGAAGGAAACTATTATGGAAGAATTTAGAGAAATAAAATTGACATGGTTCCATTGTATACAATTAGAACAATGGTTTAAAAATTGGGAAAATAATAATAAAAACGGAAGTAAGATTAACCAATTTGAACAAATAATACAAAATGGAACGATTGTAGAGGAGCATGAACATTTGAAAGGAATAACTAGTAAAATATATAAGATAATAATTGAAACAAAGGAAAGAAAAACAAAAAATAACACCCTCAAGGAGGTCTGAGAAGAAGATTTAGGGATAAAAATAATTGAAACAGAGTGGCAACAATTATGGAGACAAAGACATCTAAAAAACTTATCAATACGGGTCAAAGAAAATTATTATAAGTGAATATGGAAATGGTACCTAACACCAGTAAGAATAACAAATATAAATAAAAACTATTCAAAAATTTGCTGGAGAGGATGTCACAAATATAAATAAAAACTATTCAAAAATTTGCTGGAGAGGATGTCAAGAATCAGAAACATATATACATATGTGGTGGCAATGTAAATATGTAAATAATTTTGGGGGAAAGTATTTAGAGAAATAGAAGATACAATGAATATTAAAATAGAAAGAAGTCCTAATATAGCTTTATTATCATTATATAATAATAAACAATTGAAAAAAGAGGATAAAGACGCGATAACAAATTTATTAACAATAACAAGACTGTTTATAGCAAGGTATTGGAAAAAAGAAATAAATATACAAATAGAGGAGTGTTATAAGGAAGTATAGAAATTGGCAATAAATGATAAGCTGGTGTGTATATTAAAAGTTAAAAGAGGTATATGGAAACAGTGATTTTGATGATGTATGGAGAAAATTTATCGAAAAAGGATTAAAAAATAAAGAAGGAAAGTTACATCCACAAGAAGAATTGAAATTTTGGACAGATGATATGTAAAAGCTATGGCTTGGGAGGGGGGGGGAGCACAGCGATGAGGGAAAGATAATATGTATAAGCAGAAAAATAACACTAGATGCCAAAAGTATGGTAGGTTGTATCGAATAATATGTATCTGCTGTAAAACAAACAATATCGGGGAAAAATAAATACTTTATTTTATTTTAATAACATTTAAAATTAGTAACATTTTAAATACTACCCTTGCCTTCTGTAGATATGAAAAGACTGCAAAATACCAGTGTACCTATAAATCTACATAATCTGGGTTGTGCGTCCAGTTTATTTGGTGTGATCATAATTCCACTGTTGATTATAAAGGGGGTATTGTACTGATCTGCTTTATATATCAATATGAGGGAAGAGTTCAAGCGAGTTTTGTTCCCCTTATTCATAGTGTATGTTCTATATCTACTGGGAAACATTTACTTTTCTTTCCCTTAGTGCTGGATGATGCTCAGTCTTCTGGAACTGGCATCTCAGGGTATGCTGGAGCACAGTGGGATCGTGGAGCTAATCTGAAGGATTACTATTCCAGGAAAGAGGAACAGGAAGCACAGGCAGTAAGTTTTTGAAATTATTTTTTTTACCTCCAGTTAGTTAAAAGCTTGTGGCCTTTATAATTCTAGATTTGGATTGTAATCAGATTGGTGCCTCTTGGTTCAAAGATATTTATGCATGCTTCTTAGGAAGGTTGTGTATGAGGTGCTTTAGAGGCAAGCAAATTTTATGCTTTCTTTTCTCAATTAGCTTGCAAAGTACTTAGTACAGGGTGCGGCAGCATAACTTCCTTTTTTAAAATGCGCGCCATTCAGTTGGTAGAAGATGTAACGGAGCGCTAGTGGTCTCGTTCGAGAGGCGGGAGTATAAAGTTTTGTTCTGACACAGTTCAGTCGCCATCATGCGTTGGAACAGTGAGGAGCATGCTTTTGCTGTTGAGGCCTACTTTTCGAGCAGATCTTCTATAATCGCAACCCAGCGCACCTTTCGGAATCGCTTTAATTTAGTCCCATTGGCCCCTGTCCTGGACCGGAAATCAATTGTGACATGGGTCAATACATTCAGACAAACTGCAAGTGCAACAAGACGAAGAATTGGAGTCCCTCGGCCCATTAGATCACCTGAGAACATTGAGGCAGCGAGAGCTTCAATGTTGAGATCACCATGGCGTTCTGCACGCAAACATGCCCCTGCCTTTGAACTTTCTGATCATTCTGTGAAGAGAATTCTTCATGATCTTCATTTCCATCTTTACAAGATGACGATTGTGCAGGAACTTTCTGAACGTGACTTCAATTCTCGGAGGAACGTGTGTGAGGTTCTTCTCGAAGTCTTTCCTGAGGACGCTTTTTTTTTTAGTGATGAAGCCCATTTTTATTTGTGTGGATCTGTCAACAAACAAAGCATACACTATTGGGCTGACAACAATCCTCGAGAATTGCATCAAAGGCCTTTGCATTCACCTAAAATCACAGTGTTGTGTGCAATTTCCTCAGCTGGAATTATTGGTCCCTGGTTCTTTGAGGAAAATGAAGTCGCAGTGACAGTGAATTTGGACCAGTATGTAAACATGTTACAGGATTTTTTTTCCAACTGCTAGATGGGTTGGACTTTAGGGGACATTTGGTTCTAACAAGATGGTGCAACTGCACACACTTCAAGAGCATCGATGGCTGTTTTGAGGGAACACTTCCCAGAGTGCCTCATCTCAATTAGGGGGGATTTGAAGTGGCCAGCCCGCTCTCCAGATTTGGTCCCTTGTGATTTTTTCTATGGTGTTTTTTGAAATGCCGTGTTTATGTGAACCGTCCAAGGACCCTACAAGATTTGAAGACCAACATCCAGGAAGAAATTGCCAACGTCACGCCGGCTATGCTGGCAAGAGTCATGACAAACGCCAGAAATCGGTTTACTCAGTGTATGGAGAATGGGGGACATCGCCTACGTAATTTGATCTTCAAAACTACGTAAAACAAATTTTTAGGTATGCGCCTACATTATAAAAAAAAAATCTGATTCATACAATGGGTTTTATTAAGTTTTGAAAAAAGGAAGTTATGCTGCTGCACCCTTTAGTTAATGTTGCCTTTTCCCAAAATATTCTATAATAGTATATTTGGAGAGTGGTGAAATAATTCTGTGCATTCTATAAAACACCTATCCTTCTATGTTTCCATAGTAAACAGATCTATTTTTAGTGTTATCCATTTAGTCCCACTTGGGAGCGAGAAAGTGGGATGATAATAATAATAATGGTCATAGATGATCACTCGTGGCCAAGTATGATTGTCTTCTGCCTCAGAGTGTGGTGGAACCTCCTTTATTGGAAGTTTTTAAAACAGAGTTGGATGGCCATATGTCATCCTGCATGGCAGGAGGTTAGGCTAGGTGGCCTATGTGGTCTCTTCCAACTCTGATTCTATGGTCCTAAGTGTAGAGTAGAGCCCTGTTCTAGGTTGACATGGTCTGTCATAATGAGAACATAGATTTCCAGATAGAATGCAATCACGACATGGGTTTGCCTGACACACCTTCCTCTTGGCACATTTCTCCCTTTTGCCCTCTATTTGTGCCTCTTCAAAATCCATAGTACTGTTGGTAACAGCTGACTTCCCATTACAATGCTTGAGTGCCAAGGCTTCCCAGCTCTTAGTGTTTATTCCATATCAAGGTCACCTTTAAGACCATATTTAAATACCTTTTGATGTCCACCAGTATTCCATTTTCTGTCGTTGAGAATAATTTAACTTGTTCTTGACAACAACCATCATCATCATCTAGTGCAGTGGTTCTCAACCTGGGGTCCCCAGATGTTTTTGGCCTACAACTCCCGGAAATCTCAGCCAGTTTATCAGCTGTTAGGATTTCTAAAAGTTGTAGGCCAAAAACATCTGGGGACCCCAGGTTGAGAACCACTGATCTAGTGGTTTGGTGACTGCATTTTTTAAAGTTCATCTCATTGAGTTGACAGACAAAATTATCTAATAATCATAAATATTGTTTACCATATATCAAAATGTGACGAAGTTAAGCGTGGCACTTGCACATATTAATTGCAAGATGGATTGTTTTTTACCACTAGACTTTGGAGTCAGAAGAAGTAGACTTAAATGCTGGGCTTCATGGGAATTGGACCTTGGAGAATGCCAAAGCACGCTTGAACCAGTTTTTTCAAAAGGAGAAGATCCAGGGAGAGTATAAATACACTCAAGTGGGTCCTGATCACAACAGGTTTGCACATTTTCTTCTCTGGAGTTGCTGATTATATTGAAATCCCTTTGTGCACTCTGAAGTTGTTGGTCTGTACTTCGAAATGGAAAATATTGTGTCCTTAATACATTATTGGGATAAGAGAAGTTAGACCCCTTCCACACAGCTGTATAAAATCCACATTGAACTGGAATATATGGCAGTGTGTACTCAGATAATCCATTTCAAAGTAGATATGGTGGATTATCTAACTTTATATTCTGGGTTATGTGGCTGTGTGGAAGGGCCCTTAGAGAAGTGTTTAGCATAAGTGATCAAAATCATGTAAATCTGAAGGCTAGTTCCCTTTATTTGTCTATTTATTGCTCACTATGTTTAGACTAAAACTGCCTCTGCTATCCTTTTTATAACAAGACTTCCGTTACATGTAACTTTCTGGTGGATAAAAACTCCTTATGCAACAGTTAAAGTTTTCAGAGTTCAAGAAGAGTGTTTTTAATACTCTACTATAAAAATGCAGCTCAGTGGTGCATATTTTCTAAACCTGGCCAACCTTTGGGGAAATTTAATATGTTCTTGTTGGGTTCTTGGACTGTAGAAGAGTTCTAAAAACTCTGCTTGCAAGAAGCTATAATCTCTAGAATAAGACATGAAACCCTTATATTTGATAAACTATTTTTGGTGGCGTACAGATGAGCATTTTTTGCAGAGTCACCGTAAACAGTGCCAAAAGATTTGTGTAAATGGATGGCAGCCAGGAATCATTTATTGTTGACAAGTTTTTGCGACCACATTTCAAGTCTTGACCCAGATTTTAAGGAACTGTGGTCTAGTCTACTGTAGGCTAGTTTCCAATAATGTTAGCTAGAGAAATGTAATTCTGTCATACAGAAACATGTTTACTTGGGCATCATTTTGGAAAGCAAGAATTATGTCAGTATGATAACATAGAATAAATAGTCTGAAAAAGAAATGAGCAGATAGTGGTCATTTTTCTCTTGTTCCACTTACCTGCCTGTTCCTGTACTCTTATGCATCTTCCATTTTTGCAACTTTTTTGCCCATGATAATTCAGTGATGCATTCACAGGAGGAACTTTAATTTCTAGTCTTGGCTCATTTTAATGCCAGAAGCGTGGATGGATGTAGATAGATAGATTATATGCAGGCTATTTCTCATGGCAGATGAATTTAGGCTTTCTGTTTTTAAAAGTATCACAGACCAGGTGTCGAGACACAGACGCCTTAAAGGGCCACACACAGTATAAGTTCCAAAGTAAAGTTTATTGCAACAAAAACAGAAGCTTAGAAACACTTAAACTTCAGTGTCTCTGGCCAAAACTCAAAAAACTATCCGGATTAAAGCAAAGTACTTAGCAGCAAACAAACTGCGCTGCACTCAAACAGTTAACAGTAAATAGAAACCACAGGAAGAGAAACCAAAGCCAGTCCAAGTCCAGAAGTCGTTGTAGGAGTAGTCCAAAGAAGCATCGTTTCCAAGTCCGTTAAGCAGCGGCGGCGTCAAGTCAGTCCAAGATTCAGGAAGGGGGAAATCCGCACTCACAAGAAGTCAATCCAAATCAAAACACACAGGAACAGGAACTCCAGGCTGCAGAACCCGGACCCAAAGCCCAACACGAAAACAGGCAGCGACAAATCCACACGATACACGAACGTACCCGACACTTTGCCTTCTGCAAAGAGTCCCCATTTCAGAGCCTACTTTTATCTTACACATCATCATCCGAAGATGAGCTGACCCCCGCCCCGTCATTAACTCTTGCAGCTGTACTTGATTCCACACGTGAACCTCGGCTTCCATCCCTCCAACTTCACCATCTTCTGTCAAGACTTAGATCCCCCCAAGACTCAGACGTATCTTCCGGTTGCCAATCCTCATTACCCGAGAACCCCATAAATGTGTCACTAGATGTCGGCGCCGCACATACATCCTGAACCTCCTGTACCTTAGTTTAGTCGAATGTGTCATCCCCATCATCATCACTCCCAGACCCATCGCTCCCAGTGAAACCCTCAAATGATTCT
The DNA here is from genome assembly GCF_037176765.1 of Anolis sagrei. Classification (NCBI taxonomy): domain Eukaryota; kingdom Metazoa; phylum Chordata; class Lepidosauria; order Squamata; family Anolidae; genus Anolis; species Anolis sagrei. The sequence continues at coordinate 123,112,245 of NC_090024.1, read as the reverse complement.
TCCTCTGTGGGAGCAGTAAGTATATCCCAGATCCTCTTCCTTTGACTCTCCTCATCTGATTCTTGCTCCTGAGTAACCCTCTTAGTTCCCTGATTGCCATCCATTGTATCTCCTTCCTCTCCCTCACTCACTGACCCTTCGTCACCAGAGAACCCTTCGAATGAGTCTTCATAGGTAGGTGCCATAAGTATATCCCAGATCCTTTTCCTTTGCTGTTCCTCATCTGACTCCTGCTCACAAACACCCCTTTTCCCCCTTCTGGCACCCATACTACCACTTGCAACGTTACTTACAGGCTCTACTACAACACCAGGAGACAGACAGGAAAACACTGAACCATAGTCTTGGCAGGACAGCAAAGTAGCTTTAGTGCCATTCCTTGTTGGAGTGGGTTGTTTCCACCTGTAGGTTAGTTACCAACCTTGCTCACTACTTGTACTTTATGTGCTCACTGGCTTTTATGCAGACATTATGTTTCCAATCCAACAAACCATAACTTTGCAATGCACACATTGCAGGGAGGTTTTCATTTGGTGATCTGGTAGGTCTTCACTACAGCCAGGATACAGGAGGGAGGGGAGATAAGGGAATCAGAATAAGAGCTTGAACTCATCACCGTTTCAGCTTCACCAACCCATGGTTTCTTAGACATTTTATATCTCAGTTGTGCCATTTAATAGAGATGGTTCTAATATCTGGATTTACATGTTCTTCATGTCATTTCCTTTTCTTTCAGCTGCCATTGAAGATACTTTTGTGTGCGTTTCTTTCAATATGAAAGGCATTGGTCAGGACTGCCATCTTTTTATTAAAAAATTGGTCATTTTCCTTTGTATCTTCAGCCTGATTGGTAGTGCACAAAGAGCTGGTGATTTTGTCATCCTTTCTACCAGGAAAAAGCTTCCCCTTCTTGATTTGTGCACAAATATACACGAGCAGGCTGGTAAAATAAAGCTGGCAGCCCTGATTAAGAATGTTCTGGAAAACATTAACTATAAAGCCTTTTCCCTGCAGGTGTAGAAATTGCGTGTTTTCAAAATGGTGCTTCTTTACAATAGAAATCATAGAAACTGTAGAAGGGAGGGATGGGTGACAGTATGTTTCTCAGCCTGCTTGCTGTTTTCCAGAGAGCATTCCAGGGTATAAGACTTATTATTCCCAGAAACGCTCAAATGGATTACTTGTGTTTTCAAAGAAGAAAATGCAGTGGTATATCCTACGGTTTATACTTCTCCAAAATTGCTTAGTAACTAAAAAGTTAAGATGCACACTTGGTGTAATCTGTTCACTTGCAGCCATTTGTTGCAAGGTGATCTCAGATGTCACTTTCTGAGGCGACATAGGGTATAATGTTTCGATGAATTCTAATGGTTCAGGTGTTCTTGAAATTGCTGCTAAGTGAGCCCATCCTTTTTTTGGGCACACTATCATGTTCCATTTCAACTAGGAGTGACCAAGGCCTGCTGTGTATCTATAGTTTGCTTGTTTTGGCACCCAAACCCAGAAATATACATTTATTTATTTATTTATTATTCGAACTTATATGCTGCCATTCCACTAGGGCTCGGAGCGGCTTACAGAACAAACTCGAGTCTAACACAATTTAAAATAACATATCAATGATAAGCCAAAATTCTGACTTGTAATTATGTCAAAATGGGCCTGTACTTAAGATGTCAAGAGCTGACATATCATAGCTTAAATCCAATTGATAGTTTCAACTACAGGGTATCAACTGAATCAGCAGAACAGATAGAAATCTTGATTTGATCAAGTTTCTTTAGAAGGAACAATTGATTTTAGATTAGTAAGACATTCTTATCAGATGAGAAGAAAGTGTTTTAACTTCCTCTGGTGTACAAGAGGATTTATTTCTTTATTTATGACATTTCTGCCGCCCTTCTCACCCCGAAGGGGACTCCGAGCTGCTTACAAGGTATATATACATACATTATGTATTACACTGTTCAATGGAGAAAAAGTTGCGGACCTGAAAATAGTTGTTCTTTTATGATTTTGGGGTGCTGAAAATGAAAATGACATTTAAAAATGTATATTGGCTCTAGTTTTTATGATATAAGCAATCACGTGATCACGTATGGTTGAATAAATGCATGTTGCGACTTACACTATGGAAGATTCTAGAATACTCTAGAAAGTTTGATGACGCAGTATTAGTGCCGTGTGCAAAAGCCAGAAAGCCCTATATAAGGCCAGACTTTTGAACGGTGAAGGTCAGTCAGTTGAAGACTGAGACAGTATCGTTAAACATCGTTTTACATTGTTCTTTTTACTGCAGTTATGCCTCGCACGTGTGTAAATAAAGCACTATGGAAAAAAGATATCAAGGTAAATGGACTCCGTCAATGCTGTCAGACTACTGCTGGAGCATTGGAAGAGACAATCCTTTCCTTGAATGCAAAAGAAAAGTCAAGAGAAGCAAACAGGATATAATCTAAAGTCACGATTAAAGCGACATTTAAACTTTCAGACTTTTCAACTGCATTAGGCCTACTAATATAGTTTCTTGCTGCACAAACATAAACAATAGACTAATTAAATAAATATTTCTCATGTATAAACTATTGGCAATATAATTTGACTAAAATTTAGTAAATATTCACGGTTTATATACATGCAGTAAGGTTAGGCGCATTATCATAATATTAACGAATTACCTATTGTGGAGAAAATTGAAATAGCTGTTGCATAAAAACCAGAGCCAATTAAAACATTTAATTATTATATTTGAATTCAACATGTTAAATTTATTAAGAAACGACACATTTCGTTTCCGCAACTGAGAAAAACTATTGTAGAACAGTGTACAATATCAGTATTAAATATTACTGTATTGTACTATACTATTATATTGTGATATTATTAGTAATACTACATGTAATATAAATATATAATTATAATATATTAGCTCACTGGCCAGAATCCAGATGGAAGCTGTCTTTGTGTAACTGCATCTTTCAGTGGAATCAGGAGATGTGTAACTGCATCTTTTGGTGGAACTAGGAGGAAATTGCTTTTAGCTGTTCTCCTAACTGTAGTGTGTCCCCATACCCAACTCTGGCTGTCAGAGAAACCATTTGGGGGCCATTTCAGAGAATTACCCAGAGCTGCAGAGAGGGCAGGGCGAGGCAGTCCTGTTGTGCAAGCGCTACAATACCCTTTCAACATTATCTTTAGTTCATGGTTTACATTTGCTTAAATGTAAGCACTGCAAACTGACATGACAATTTTAACACATCTGAAGAACCACATAGGTATTTTTGTACCTAAAATAAAGATATATATGTCTAAACAGATTTTTCCTGTGCTTTGTCCATGGTGGGATGAGAGAGTGACACAAAAGCAGCAGTGTAGTTTAAATTCTGTGTCAAAAGAGATGGTCAACAGCAACACCAGAGATTTTTGCTCGTTCACACATGTGCTGCTGCTTAGGCTGTACTAAGCAATCACATGGGAATCTATTGTAAATTAATTTCTGGTGTCGCTGTTCCCCCTCAGGTGGAGGAGAATGAATTGAGTGCTGACTATAAGCCTGGCTGAGAAACATACTGACATCGATGTCATTAATGAAAGGGTGGCTGTTGTGTCCCTGAGAGCCAGTGGCCTTTTGACCCATGAAGCCGTTGTGCCTGAAGGTCAGTTCACTGGTGGTTTAGGAAGGAGCCTAAGAAAAAGCTTTTAGCATCATAATACCTTTTTATTTACAGTGGAGTCATCATCACCATGACCTTGTTGCAGTTCTAATGTGTTTTTTTACAGCATTGCAGAAATATTAAAGGCATAATTATTGAAGGGGATTTTGACCTGTTGAAATCTAAGGTGACACTTAAGGTGTCATTTATTTTCCGGTCCCAATTCAAGGTACAGGTTATCACCTACAAAGTCCTAAACAGTTTGAGACCCGCCTACCTTTGTGACCGTATCTCTCTCCATGTATCAACCCGGGCCCTTCGATCTTCGGGGTAGGCCCTCCTTTCGCCCCTACCAATCTCACAAGCTCATCTTGTAGGCACAAGGGAGAGAGCCTTCTTCTCTGTGGCCCCCTGACTCTGGAACTCATTACCTGGAGAGATCAGGAAAGCCCCTTCACTAGAAACATTAAAGAAGAACCTTAAAACCTGGCTCTTCCGCTGCGCCTTTGGCGAGTAGGTGTATAACATGCTACAATTGCTCCCCTCAACGCTTCTGCCACTGGAGTACACACCCTCCAAATGGGAAGTTTAGTTTCACAACTCTGTTTGTTTTTATGAGTTCCCTGCAAATAACCTGCTCCTTTTTTATCTCATTGAGTCTTTTAATTGTTTTATCCTGTACATGTGGCCCGCCCACTGTTATCGTGACTGTGTTTATTGGAATATTTTTTTTGTTTTTGTTTTTCTATGTAATTTTGATGATGTTGTTTGTTTTTATGTTTTTGGTTTTATTCTGCTGTAATATGTTGGCCCCATGTAAGCCGCTCCAAGTCCCCACTTGGGAGATGGTGGCGGGGTATAAATAAAGATTATTATTATTATTATTATTTAGATAATAAAGTTTTAAAATCCAGTGCTTCTATAAAAACCCAATTCATGAGCTCTTGCAATAAATTTATGTAATTTCCATTAGAAATAGTTTGAAGTCTGTTCTTATGCATTGCTTTCTGCATGATGACTTAAATCTCATTGATGATATTGAAGGGGATTATCATTTAGGCATCCTGTAGTCTTCTTCTTTGGTCATATCACTGAGAAACCAAATATTATCACCAAACAAAGTATTAGGAATACTAAAGAGGATATTTGGAGTTGTTTTTGTATTATTCATTTCTTTGAGGTTATTCGCAAACTTGGACATTTTTTCTTAGCTATGTTCACAGAAGTGATTCACTTGTTGAAAGAGAGGTATGTATTTTACTCCTCTTGCTAGTATTAGTGAGTATTTGCTCCCTTTGGGACAGAAATCTATACTTAAACAGATGTTTTAAGGATAAAGAAGGAAAAGGCATATATAGAAAATCTATAGTGTGAATTTGTTTTGGTTAGATTACTTAAAATGTGGTTCTACTTTACAGATTAAATTTTGAGATCATTGTACATTTTTGTTGTCTGGATCCTTTTGTTGTTCTTGCTCATTTGGGAACGTCATCCTAATATATATATTTTTTCCATTCCTCTCAAGAGGTATGGATGATGACATACTACCTCTGAAAAATATATTCACTTTAAATACATAATGCGAGAATAAGTGCTTTGAAAAGATCTGCTGATTTACTAGTAACCATGTTTTAAATGTGGATTTTGTTCACTTTTTGAAAATTCAAATGATTTATGGGCTTTGCATGAAACCTTGACTGTATAGGAGTATCAAACACCAATACTTCTTTTTCTGTATGTATTGCAGGAGCTTTATTGCAGAAATGACTATTTATGTCAAGCAACTGGCCCGAAGTAAGTGTCTTATAGGAGGTGATCCTTATGGCAGAATTAGGGCATTACAAAAGGTTTCAATTATTATTATATGAACTAATGAGGGGCAGCCATTTGAGCTAATCTTACTGACATGAGTTCACCTTAAACAAACAAAACCAAGATAGAAAGAAAAGTTATGAAGGTTTCAGAATAGTCAAACATTTCAGAATATTCTTCCCCTCTAGAAATAATTCTAATAACAGGATTCCAGGGATTCCCATTTTGTAAAATATATTTCATGCTTTGGATCATAAAATCTGATTTCAAGTCAGGATGATACAAGATGCCCCAGCAGTAACCAGATTGCATCCTACCATGAGGAGCCCCCGGTGGCGCAGTGGGTTAAAACCTGTGCCGGCAGGACTGAAGACTGACAGGTTGCAGGTTCGAATCCGGGGAGAGGCGGATGAGCTCCTTCTATCAGTTCCAGCTCCTCATGCGGGGACATGAGAGAAGCCTCCCTCAAGGATGATAAAAACATCAAATCATCCAGGCGTCCCCTGGGCAACGTCCTTGCAGAAGGCCAATTCTCTCACACCAGGAGTCACTCCTGACACACACACACACACACAAAAATCCTACCATGTAGTTTGTTAAGCATTAACTTATTTATGTACCCGCAGGCTTTCTGTACCAGAAACCAGGGGTCTGTTTAATGAGATTACAGTTCCCTTACTTTAGTTGTGCCAGGGGCCTCCAGAAGTAATTTCACAGGGATATGGGTGATTTTCTGGTAGTTGATTATTGTGTTTGTAAGTGTGTATTTAAAACATCCTACAGTAAAAGAGCAGGAAAACTTTCATTGGCCACTGGCAGATTTTGTATTTCTTTGTTTCAGGGATCTTTGCTCGTGAGCATGGCTCAAATAAAAAGCTGGCCGCACAGTCCTGTGCTTTGTCTTTGGTCAGGCAGCTCTATCATCTGAACGTCATTGAGGCTTTCTCTGGGCAGACCAAGAAGAAGGAAGGTGAATCGGTAAGTCTGTGAGAAATGTCCTGTAATTTCTTCATCATAGACCTGCCTTCACAGTCTTAGAAAAATAATTGTAAGATCGTATTTGTTTAAGAGCCAAGACTTTGCTATGCTGTTTTGATCTTCTGGGAAGTGATTTTTATTTGGACACTTGAGCAACTGTGTTAAAAGTAAAGGTGAGCAACTTCCAGAAGTAGGGGAGCATCTGAGAGCTCATACTCGCCAGCAAAAATTAATATGGATTTTTGCCCTTAAATCAATTGAAGAGGTTACTCATCCCTCCTGTAGGGAGCAGTCAACCCTCCTGTTCAAGGAGCTCCACTGGCTGCCATTCATTTACCGGACCCAATTCAAGGTGCAGGATCTTACCTACAAAGCCCTGAACGGTTTGGGACCCGCCTACCTGCATGACCGCATCTCTATACGAACCCACACGATCCCTTCGATCTTCCGGGGAGGCCCTGCTCTCGATCCCACCAGCATCGCAGGCACGGTTGGTGGGGACGAGAAAGAGGGCCTTGTCGGTGGTGGCCCCTCGACTCTGGAACTCACTCCCTAAAGACATCAGACAGGCCCCAACTCTGGCAGTCTTCAGAAGGAGCTTGAAGACGTGGCTGTTCCAGTGTGCCTTCCCGGAATAATGATCCCATAGCACTTTGTCCTCCAAAGCACTTTACAAATATGGAAAACACAAGAATGGCCATCAGACTGGAAAAAATCAACTTATATCCCCATACCAAAAAAGGGAAATGCGAAAGACTGCTCCAACTTCCGTACAGTGGCCCTTATTTCTCATGCCAGCAAGGTAATGCTCAAGATCCTGCAAGGAAGACTCCAGCAATACATGGAGCGAGAGTTGCCAGATGTTCAAGCTGGGTTTAGAAAAGGCAGAGGAACGAGAGACCAAATTGCCAATATCCGCTGGATAATGGAGAAAGGCAGGGAGTTTCAGAAAAACATCTACTTCTGCTTCATTGACTATTCTAAAGCCTTTGACTGTGTGGATCATAATAAATTGTGGCAAGTTCTTGGTGGGATGGGCATCCCAAGCCACCTTGTCTCTCTCCTGAGGAATCTGTACAAGGACCAAGTAGCAACAGTAAGAACTGACCACGGAACAACAGACTGGTTCAAGATTGGGAAAGGCGTACGGCAAGGCTGCATCCTCTCACCCAACCTTTTTAACTTGTATGCAGAATACATCATGCGATGTGCGGGGCTTGATGAATGCAAAGCTGGGGTGAAAATTGCTGGAAGAAACATTAACAACCTCAGATATGCAGATGACACCACTCTGATGGCCGAAAGCGAGGAGGAGCTGAGGAGCCTTCTAATCAAGGTGAAAGAAGAAAGCGCAAAAGCCGGGTTGCAGCTAAATGTCAAAAAAACTAAGATTATGGCAACAAGAATGATTGACAACTGGAAAATAGAGGGAGAAACCGTGGAGGCCGTGACAGACTTTGTATTTCTAGGCGCAAAGATTACTGCAGATGCAGACTGTGGCCAGGAAATCAGAAGACGCTTACTTCTTGGGAGGAGAGCAATGTCCAATCTCGATAAAATAGTAAAGAGTAGAGACATCAGAATGGCAACAAAGATCCGCCTAGTCAAAGCCATGGTATTCCCTGTAGTAACCTACGGATGTGAGAGCTGGACCTTAGGGAAGGCTGAACGAAGGAAGATAGATGCTTTTGAACTGTGGTGCTGGAGGAAAGTTCTGAGAGTGCCTTGGACTGCGAGAAGATCCAACCAGTCCATCCTCCAGGAAATAAAGCCCGACTGCTCACTGGAGGGAAAGATACTAGAGACAAAGTTGAAGTACTTTGGTCACATCATGAGGAGACAGGAAAGCCTAGAGAAGACAATTATGCTGGGGAAAGTGGAAGGCAAAAGGAAGAGGGGCCGACCAAGGGCAAGATGGATGGATGGCATCCTTTAAGTGACTGGACTGACCTTGAAGGAGCTGGGGGTAGTGACGGCCGACAGGGAGCTCTGGCGTGGGCTGGTCCATGAGGTCACGAAGAGTCGGAGACGACTGAACGAATGAACAACAACAACAAGCACTTTGTCCTCCAAAGCACTTTACATTTCTTTAGGTCTGCTCGTATGCCTTTCCACAAACACCACTATCTCCTTTTCGTCCGTGTCTCAGCATCACTTCCAATTTTAATTCTACATTTGGCCTTCCCACTGTTTTTAATTGTGTGCTGTCTCATTGATAATGTTGTATATTTTATTGTCTGTGTTTTTTATTTTAATTATTTGTATTGTTGTTTTATTGCTTGTATTGTTGTATTTGGGCTCGGCCTCATGTAAGCCGCACCGAGTCCCTTGAGGAGATGGTAGCGGGGTACAAATAAAGTGTTATTATGATTATTACTCTGTAAAAATTATGCACTACGTGTTTCTTTTGATTTCAGTCTGAGATCCTTGCTGAACTTTGCAATATGTTAATGTGTTTAAATAGATTTATCTCAGTGCATAAAACAGTTAGATTATTTAGTTAGTGATTTCTTCTAGAAGATCATCATATCTAGTCATAATTAGAACTGCAATAACTTGCAGTCTTAACATCCAGCAGATTTCATGTTGATTTGGACACAGGAGATGTTGTTAGCTTGAAAACAGAACAAGGACTGTGTGTTGCCGAAGGCTTTCATGGCCGGAATCACTGGGTTGCTGTGAGCTTTCCGGACTATATGGCCATGTTCCAGAAGTGTTATCGCCTGATGTTTCGCCCACATCTATGCCAGGCATCTTCACATAGATTTGGGCAGGCTTCTGGAACGTGGCCATAATAATAATAGTAATAGTAATAATAATAACAATGGGCTGACAATGCTAATCAAGGTGGTCAGTTGAAACATTCACACCTAGCTCCAGCAGCAGACAAGAGTCCTTTGTCTCACCCTGGTCATTCCACAGACATATAAACCCTTTTTCCTAGTTCCAACAGACCTCACTACCTCTGAGGATGCTTGCCATAGATGCAGGCGAAAAGTCAGGAGAGAATGCCTCTAGAACATGGCCATACAGCCCGAAAAAACTTACAACAACCCAGTGATTCTGGCCATGAAAGCCTTCGACAATAAATTTGATCTTGCTTAATTTCATTTTTTAAGCCAAAAATATTTCATAACTTTCTTTTGTGCAAATGGGATTTCACTAATCCAGTATATATTTTGAAGCACCAGTTTACTTGTTTACTCTGAGCCTTTGCTTTTGAGGTGGTTTTGGATTCTTACTTGCGAACATTGGAATTATCCACAGATAGAGGCTTATGAAGTCAAACTCACTTCTCAATTGGAAAATGAGCTTCACAGTATTGTAGACGAGATGGGTCTTGAAGTCATTCCACCAGTGAGTATATATAAGCTTTCATTCTTTCTTTCTTGGATGGATTATTTCTTTTATTTTCACAAAGCAACTTCTTATTTTCCTAATTTGCAGCCTGAAGATCCCAGCGTTCCCGTTGTACTCAATCTTGGGAAGCTGGCCCACTTTGAGCCATCCCAATGCCCAAATCAAATGGGAGTTGTGCCATGGTCACCGCCACAGTCAAACTGGAATCCATGGACCAGCTCCAATATTGACGAGGGTCCTTTGGCATATGTAAGTCTGCAGTTTTCAAATAGTTGTACATTATGTTTTGATTCTTACCCTTTAATTTAATTTAAATTAGTTTCCCTTTTTATAGAATTTTCACATGAAACATGTTAACTGCCTTAGTTTTAGCTTATTGGATTTAGTCGTAGCAATGTTAAAGAAAGGTGTGTCTTCAAATCCTGTGTTCTTTATTCAAGGCCACACCAGAGCAGATAAGCCTGGACATAAAAAGCAATCTCATGTATCAGATGGAGAATGATCAGGGGCTGCAGAAGGTAAGTCTGCTGGACTTTTATTTTGTAGAAGGTTGTGAAGGGTGATTGTTAGAATATGTGTTGACTTGATGGCACAGCAGTGTGCATATTGAATATTTGATGCCAGCATGCCAAAAGACCTAGATAATGGTGGGACAGAGGGCCATATTCCTTATGCAGCGCCTTCTGTCTTTACTACATCTCCCATTGCTGTACTGGATACTCTTTTTCAATTTATTAGAGAACATATTGGGAGATAGATTTGTCTGAAGGTGTATTTAGACATTTCTTCCCTAGAGCCAATCTTCTTTCTGGGCCAGAGTGAGGTTGGGGGGGGGGGCAAGGGTGGGCATCAGTTGGTGACCCGCCTCTCCCCCAGTACCAACTTCTGCTCTGGGTCAGAGTGAAGAAAGAGGGGGCCAGGGGACAGTTTCACCTTGTCTCCTGTGCTATTTTAGTAATATAATATAAATATAATATATTGCATATCCATATTGTTGTTGTTGTTCATTCGTTCAGTCGTCTCCGACTCTTCGTGACCTCATGGACCAGCCCACACCAGAGCTCCCTGTCGGCCGTTACCACCCCCAGCTCCCTCAAGGTCAGTCCAATATCCATATTACAATATAGTAATATATAATACTGATATTGTACTAGACTAATAATATATTGTATGTGTATATATATCTTGCAAGCCGCTCTGAGTCCCCTTCGGGGTGAGAAGGGCGGCATATAAATGTCATAAATAAATAAATACTGTATATACTCAAGTATAAGCCAACCCGAATATAAGCCGAGGTATCTAATTTTACCCCAAAAAACTGGGAAAACGTGTTGACTCAAGTATAAGCCGAGGGTGGGAAATGAAGCATGTACTGGTCAATTTCAAAATGAAAATAGATACCAATAAAATTACATTAATTGAGGTATCAGTAGGTCCAATGTTTTTGAATATTTACATAAAACTGTAATTTAACATAACTGTCCAACTCGGATGAAACCATTATTTTCATCTTCTTCATTGTAAATGTGCTTATGTATCCTTGCAATAATAATAAAGAGAATAAGATAATAAATGTAATAATTTATTACTAAAAATAAATTATTACATTTATTATTATTATTATTATTATTATTATTGATTAAAGTAATGGAAATATAGTAATAAGAGTTATAATAGAGTAAAATAATAAATGTAAATAATAGATGTAATCACAATAATAAAGTAAAATAATAAATGTAGTACAAATAATAATAATAAGAGAGTAAAATAATAAATAACCTTGACTCGAGTATAAGCTGAGGGGGACTTTTTCAGCCTAAAAAAAGAGCTGAAAAACTAGGCTTATACTCGAGTATATTCAGTAAATGGATGGATGTCAATTTCATCTGTGATGTAACTGAAGTCCATCCACTAGTATGATCTATGTGCGTGTTCATTTTCATACATACAAAGAATGTCAGTAAAAGAGAAGCAGTGAAAGGCACATTTAGATTTATTTCAAACTCTTGATCCACACAGCTGTATAAAATCCTCATTCAATTGGATTATAAGGCAGTGTGGACTCAGACAGTCCCATTCAAAGTAGATATTGTGGATTATCTGCCTTGATACTCTGGGTTATATGGCTGTGTGGGAGGGCCCTTAGAGTACAGAAATCAGTGGCTGGATAATGACCTATTTTCTAAAGAGATAATTTTAGCTATGAAACTGCCAATTGTTAGCAGTTAAGCTGGATATAATTGCGGAATATTGATAGTTTTTTTTTTTATCATGGCAGGAGCAAACCAAAACAGTTGTATTGCATTAAAAAACAGACAAACAAACAAACCACAAAGTTTGCAGACTTGGTATTCTATTAAATGTCCTTTGACCAGTAGCTGGCCATTTGGAGTGCCTCTGGTGTTGCCGCAGGAAGGTCCTCCATTGTGCATGTGGCAGGGCTCAGGTTGCATTGCAGCAGGTGGTCTGTGGTTTGCTCTTCTCCACACTCGCATGTCGTGGATTCCACTTTGTAGCCCCATTTCTTAAGATTGGCTCGTGGTGCCAGAGCGCAGTCTGTTCAGTGCCTTCCAAGTCGCCCAGTTTTCTGTGTGCCCAGGGGGGAGTCTCTCATTTGGTATCAGCCATTGATTGAGGTATTGATAGTGAACTTCTTTCTGTCCTAGATTCTTCAAGAGAGAGAGACTCTGCCTGTGAAGGGATTTGAACAAACCATTATGGATGCCATCCATAGAAATTCTGTTGTTATAATCCGTGGGGCCACAGGCTGTGGCAAAACCACTCAGGTTCCACAATACATCCTGGATGAATTCATTCACAGTGGAAGAGCTGCTGAATGTAACATTGTTGTGACTCAGGTGAATGATTGTAACAGCATTTGTTTTAGATACACTTTGTTGTTGTTCATTCGTTCAGTCGCCTCCGACTCTTCGTGACCTCATGGACCAGCCCACGCCAGAGCTCCCTGTCGGCCGTCACCACCCCAGCTCCTTCAAGGTCAGTCCAGTCACTTCAAGGATGCCATCCATCCATCTTGCCCTTGGTCGGCCCCTCTTCCTTTTGCCTTCCACTTTCCCCAGCATAATTGTCTTCTTTAGGCTTTCCTGTCTCCTCATGATGTAGCCAAAGTACTTCAACTTTGTCTCTAGTATCCTTCCCTCCAATGAGCAGTCGGGCTTTATTTCCTGGAGGATGGACTGGTTGGATCTTCTCACAGTCCAAGGCACTCTCAGCACTTTCCTCCAACACCACAGTTCAAAAGGATCGATCTTCCTTTGCTCAGCCTTCCCTAAGGTCCAGCTCTCACATCTGTAGGTTACTACAGGGAGTACCATGGCTTTGACTAGGCGGATCTTTGTTGCCAGTCTGATGTCCATAGATACACTTTAGAGATAATTAAATATAATCCTAAAGGAGGATTATATTTAATTGGAGACTGGAGGAGACCCCATGGGCCATCCAGTCCAACCCCTGCCATGTAGGAATACACAATCAAAGTATCCCTGGCAGATAGCTAGCCAGCATCTACTTAAAATCTCCAAAGAAGGCCCTTCCACCACACTCTTAAGTCAGAGTTCCACAGTTGATTAACTCTTATTATCAGGAAGGTTTTTTTTCTAATCTTAAAGTGGAATCTCTTTTCCTGCCATTTGAATAATAATAAAAACAAAAATTATCTATTGACATAAAATTGAATATAAAACAACTGCAATAGATTTACAGGGGCCAACTAACATTCACAAAATTATATGAATTGGTGAATGCATTGCTTCTTGTCTTAGTCTCCAGAGCAGCAGAAAACAAGCTTGCACCCTCCTCAGTGTGAGGTCTTTTCAGATATTTAAACTTGGCTATCACATCTCCTCTTGGCCTTCTTTGCACCAGGCTGAACATGCTCAGCTCCCTCAGCCGCTCCTCATGGGCCTTTGCTTCCACATCTTGGATCATTTAGATTGCCCCTCTCTGGACATGTTCCACTTGCCAATATCTTTCTTTGTGGCAATGCCCAAAAGTTGGTTGACCAAACCTTAGTACAAATAGTTTCCTATTTGTTCTGTTGCAGATAACATGCATATTGTATTGTCGAAGGCTTTCATGGCCGGAATCACTCAGTTCTTGTGGGTTTTTTCGGGCTATATGGCCATGTTCTAGAGGCATTTCTCCTGACGTTTCGCCTGCATCTATGGCAAGCTTCCTCACCTCTGAGGAAGCTTGCCATAGATGCAGGCGAAACGTCAGGAGAAATGCCTCTAGAACATGGCCATATAGCCCGAAAAAACCCACAAGAACTGAACATGCATATTGTTTGTGGTAATTTTTGAACTTTCCCTCTTCTGTACAAGGATTCCATCTAAAATTTGTTGCCAGCTCTTTATAATAGTGAATATTGCTTCAAGCATAAACAGTATTATTATTATTATTATTTCAACAGACCTCACTACCTCTGAAGATGCTTGCCATAGATGCAGGCGAAACGTCAGGAGAAATGCCTCTAGAACATGGCCATATAGCCCGAAAAAACCCACAAGAACCTAGTATTATTATTATTATTACCATTAGTTTTTCTTTTAAAGAGGTTTGAAGTAGAGTGTATTTGAAATAGAAATAATGAAATTAAAAGAATGAAAACTGTATTACATCAAATGTAAAGCAGCATGAATTAATGCCTTTTAAAACTTTGTTGTTGTTTTTTTAAAGAATTTTCTTAAAGTTTTTATAAGTCCAAATACCATTTGTCTTACCAATGGTCTTGCCTCCAAGAGAGGAGGAGGGAAGGCCCCATCCCCAACAACTCTGCAGCCCCTCACCTTTTGTCCTCAGCCAGTTTAACTAAGCTAAGTGCCACTTCCTGCTTCTGCCTCCCCCAACAGGCCCATAGACTTAGTAAAAAAGACTCATGCAGACAAGATGACTTCTGAATGTGAAGAAACATGAAAGCCACCTTCTCTGAAGAGTATTTTTTTACTAGGTCTATGAGTCCGTTGGGGAGTCAGCAGACAAGAAGTGGTGCTTAGCTCATCCAGACCGGCTGAGGTTGTGGACAAAATGGTAGGGATTTTTCTCCACTGTTGTGGATCTGGTGATGCTACATTTACATTTGTTCTCTTTTTTTTTAATTAATTTCTTCATACAGATAACAAAACAATACAATATGAACCTTAGCCACTTAAAAGATAACATAAAAACTGTTTACAATCTTTATGGCTAGGATACAGGTTCCAGTTGTGACTCCCTTTACCGTATATCTTAATTAATTACCCCTTTAAACCCCACCCACCCACCCTTACCACCCTCTTCCCACCTCCCTCCCACCCCCTATCTGGGTTATTTGAATCAGTTCATTGATTTAATTGTACGGAAGGCCTGATTTAAAGTTCTGTACCTATCTTTTCCTTCCATTTTGTCGATTAAACAAGACCATTTCCTAAACCAATCTTGTCTTGACTGAATATTCAAATATTTATTTTTCTTTTCATGGATGAAATCATTAATCAAATAGTCAGAAAGATACGACCACCAGGTTTTCAGGTCCCACCTTGTTTTATCTTTCCAACCTCTGGCGATTGTGGCATGTATAGCGGCTATCATAAATTTTAATATTCGTTGTTCCCCTCCTTGACCTCTATGTTGAGGGTCAAAAATTGAGCTTTATTCCAATGTAGTTTTTGCTCTGTTATTTCCTCTATTACTTCTCTAACAGTATTATAGTATTTTTGAATTTCAGAACAGTCCCACCACATGTGCGAAAAAGTACTAATCTCCCCGCATTTATGCCAGCATTTGTTAGAAATGGAAAATAAAGATAAAACATTTAAGAATTTAATCAGGTCCCTGAAAGAGAATGGAGTAAAGAAGGTAGGAGACCTCTTGGAACCTAATGGAGATATTAAAAAATGGGATAAGATAAAGGACCAATGTGGCTTAAAGTATTGGATAGCTTAGTTAGGCTTGTCACAAAGAGCACAGGAAATAAAAAAGAAACATCAGATGCCCCATTGGATAGAATAACTGGCTGGAAAATAGAAAAAGAGAAAGGCATTATAGGGGAAATATATAAGGAACTAATAGCCTTATCCTATAATACAAAACATACTTTAGTGGAGGCCTGGAAATAGGATATAAACTTCAATGAAAACTTAGTAAACTCCTGGATCGATAAAAGCCAAAAAATTAAACATCTAAGAATAAAAGAAACACAAAATAAAATAATTTCAAAATGGTATACGACCCCTTCTCAATTTACATTTGAACTCTAACCAGTTTCTTTTCCATATAGCCCAGGAGGATCAGTGCTGTTTCGGTGGCAGAAAGAGTCGCCTACGAGAGAGGAGAAGAACCTGGGAATAGCTGTGGCTACAGTGTCCGCTTTGAATCAGTGCTTCCCCGGCCCCATGCCAGTATGCTGTTCTGCACTGTAGGTGTGTGCTGGTTATAAGTTGCTAATTCCTATGCGAGATTGGAAACAGAAGAGAATGAACCTGGTCTAAGCAAAAATAGAGGGTTCTTTCCTACAGTAGTATTTCAGAGAATAGGAGAACATTTGAAACATTGGACAGTTTTCCTCTGTTGGAACCCTATATAGACATTTATTTTGTTTAAATTGTTTAATTATTTACAGAACTTATCTTATGTATGCATGTATACATCTAGGACAGATTTTGTATTTTTATATGATAGGTTAGGAGTCTTTCTGCTGTGATAGGAAAGCACCAGGCATGTAGCCCAGGGGCGTGGGGGGGCTTTGGGGGCTTAACCCCCCCCCCCGAAATTCTCATGATGGTCTGTGAAAAGGCCTTACTCGAACATTATTTAAATTGTTATGTTTATTCATATCACGAACTGATCACCATGCTCAATATATCCCATATGCATGGGGGTGTTGGGGTAACGATACAAAAGGTTTGCTAGGGTAGACCCTCTTTCACTCAGACTCAGCCCCCCCCCCCCCCCCCCCGAATCAAAATCCTGGCTACGGGCCTAGAAAGCACCAGTGCTTTCCCCTCTCTCAGGGCCACTCCTGGCTGTGCTGTTATTTCCCTTCCCAGGCATTTGAAAAGGCCAGAATTCGCACTATGGCAGATGATAGTAGAAGGGGTAGGTGCTTCTTTTAGGTTCTCTGGAGATGAACTAAGCTCTTGCCTTTGGTGTTGTTGAAGGCTTTCATGGCCAGAATCACTGGGTTGCTGTGAATTTTCTGGGCTGTATGGCCGTGCTTCTCTTGCCCTTTGCCACTCTTCTCGGAAAGGGGATGTTTTCGGGGTTTTTTGATAAAAAGTGCAGTACTCACAGTGATCTGTGAATAAGTTTTATTTATTCATTTCTTCGTCGTGTCCTCCGTGAAATGTGCACATATGGGTACTTTCCTGTGCATGCGCAGCAAATCAGAACATTCTAGAGTTTATTTAATCAATTTTTGATGGAAGCCCCACCCATCCTCCCGCAGGATATATAAGCCCGGGCAGGGCTTCAACTCAGTTCCTTTTTCCGCGCGACAGCAGCAAGACGAACTTCTATCTCTGACTAATTTGACTTGGACTGTTTCCCTTTTGACAACGCAACCTTCTCCTACCCTGACCTTGGACACTTCTCTAAACCCAAGGGGAGACTCAGGACGGCACCAATATGATGCCGATACATGACAACCACAATTAAACATAAGTCATAATTAAAACAGTACATAAGCAGTAATTAAAAACAGTTAAAAAACCAGTAAGAACAGTCTCATTAGTCTTGTTGCTGTTCCAGTTAATGTCCATTTAAGGGCTTCTTACGTCTGCTGACCAAAAGCCTGGTTCCAAAACCGCGATTTTAATTTCTTCCTGAAAGCCAGGAAGGAAGAAGCCGATCTTATTTCATTTGGGAGTGTGTTCCATAGACGGGGGGCCACCGCCGAGAAGGCCCTGTCTCTCGTCCCTGCCAGACGCATTTGTGATGTTGACAGGAGCGAGAGCAGAGCCTCCCCGGATGATGTGAAATTACAAGGTGGGATGTAGGGGTGGATGCATTCGGACAAGTAAGCTGGGCCAGAACCACATAGAGCTTTATAGGTCAAAACCAGCACTTTGAATTGGGCTCGGAGATGGACTGGCAGCCAGTGGAGCAGACAGTGTACTTAAAATTTCTATGCTTATACATGATAAGGGGTAATAGACTCCCAAGAAGATTTTGAGTGGTGCACATTTTTGTAAAAGATGAAAATAAAGTTTTAAAAGGGGAAAACTTTTAAAATGCACAATATAACCCCAGATGTCACTAAATTCGGTATTGCCATGTATGTCTGTAAGTCAAAATATGCCAGAAAAGAACCCTAAAATCCAAGTTGACTTATACAGGGGTCATTGTGGCACCTTTGTCTGCTACAGCACTGCTTTTGTACTTTTCAAATACGGAGGCAGGAAAATGGCAGCGACAGAAGCTCCTCATTGGCTCTATCCTGCCTTGGCAGGGAGAGCAAGAGAAGAGGACGAAATGCCTTCTTGGCAGGAAGGAAATGTGGGGACGAAAGGAAATGTGGTAGAGGAAGAAGGAAGGAAGGAAGAGGAAAAGGATGAGGGGAGGGAAAGAGAAAGACAGGGAAAATGGAAGTGGGGGACAATGATCCCTCAAACACCCAGGCAACACTGAGTATATATGCTAATACACATATGCACGATAATTCCAGCAAATAATCTGTCTTAATTGATACCAAAGCACCATCAGGGAACTAACCCTGTAGTACTCCTGGCATAGCACATCATCTGCATTGATGTGGACTTTTTTTTTCAAGGTGTTCTCCTGAGGAAGCTGGAAGCTGGCATTCGTGGAATCAGTCATGTCATTGTGGATGAAATCCATGAGAGAGACATCAATGTGAGTTGAATACACTTAACACTTAATCTTTATTTGTGTGGACAAGTCTGTGGCTTAATATTTAGTACAATTTTAGGGTTTTGGGTCACCGTACACTACTTAGCTGAAACATTGGCAGTGAATTTACTTGGGTCTATATGTCTGTGTAATTCCAACATCTGGGTTCGATACCAGTGAAGCACTTATTTATTTATTTAAAACACTGGCTGTCCCCTGCCACGTGTTGCTGTGGCCCAGTCTGGTGATCTGGAAAATAAAGTAATAAGAAAGTTTTGGTTTCTAATATATGTAATTTCTTTATTTTTGGATATACAATATTTGATTACATTTTCTTGCCCTGGTGAAGGGAGTTGGACTGGTGGGCCTTAAGTATTTTCTATTGGTCATAGGGGTTCTGTGTGAGACGTTTGCCCCAATTCTATCATTCATGGGGTTCAGAATGCTGTTTGATTGTAGGTGAACTACAACTCCCAAATGTCAAGATTTATTTCCTTGCTCCCTCTGTGTTCCTAGTTGCTCCCTCTGTGTTCCTAGTTGGGCATATGGAATATTCGTGCCAAGGTTGATCCAGATCCATCATTGTTTGAGTCCACAGTGCTCTCTGGATATAGATGCACTACGACTCCCAAACTCAACGTCGGTGCCCACCAAACCCTTCTAGTATTTTTCTGTTGGTCATGGGAGTCCTGTGTGTCACATTTGGTTCGGTTCCATCATTTGTGGAGTTCAGAATGCTCTTTGATTGCAGGTGAACTATAAATCCCAGCAACTACAACTCCCAAATGACAAAATCAATTTTTTGAGTGATGGTCACTTCTTGGGTTAGTAGGTGAGCAGGTCCTCCCCAGAAGATCTTAATCTCTGTTATTTTAAGATAACAATTCAAAGTAATTGGAACCATTGTAAAATTATTGTGTTAGCTACGTGTCTGCTTTAGTGATCAAACTTGTTCATAACCAGGAGTCTTGGAGGTCCTTCATTTGTGGACCACTATAAGTCAAAGTTGAATTGATGGCAAATCACAGCAGGATCCCAAAGTACAATAATGTAACATTTTCCCAAGTCCATAACTGTCCTAAGTATAATTGTTGAATCTGAATAGTATTTTTCAAAGGATTGTCTTTTTCTCTACAGACTGACTTCCTGTTGGTGGTTCTGCGGGATGTAGTTCAGGCCTACCCTGAAGTTAGAGTCATTCTCATGTCTGCAACTATTGATACCAGCATGTTCTGTGAATACTACTTTAATTGTCCCATCATTGAGGTCTTTGGCAGAACGTTTCCTGTTCAAGGTGACTGAAAAGACACTGTCATTTCTTGTTCAGATCTTATTGCAGTATTCTACACTGACATGAATTAAAAGAGTTGTATTGTTGTGTTACTAATGCCAGAAAAGAGCAAGAAAGATTGTATCTGTGTTGAAAACAATAATGACACATCTAAATATTTGTGGCATGACTCTCGTGGCACTTTTTAGGGGGTTTGTTGTGGGGGGGGGACACACCACAGACTTGAGTTTTTGGAATATCACTTTTACAGCTTTTTCTAGTCCTTTTAGGAATTGATCTTTAAGATCTAGAGCAGGGGTCCTCAAACTTTTTAAACAGAGGGCGAGGTCACAGTCCCTCAAACGATTGGAGGATCGGATTATAATTTGAAAAAAAAACATGAATGAATTCCTATGCACACTGCACATATCTTATTTGTTGTGCAAAAAACACAAACAATACAATAATTAAAATGAAGAACAATTTTAACAAATATAAACTTATTAGTATTTTAATGGGAAGTGTGTGGCTGATGAGATAGGATTGTTGTTGTTACTGTGTGATTTCAAGTCATTTCAGACTTAGCTTGACCCTGAGCGAGGGCCAAGTAAATGACCTTGAAGGGCCGTATCTGGCCCTCGGGCCTTAGTTTGAGGAACCCTGATTTAATGGGTCATCCTGCTAGGTTATTTTTAAATGGTCAGTTGATAAAATAATTCCCACAGTAATCTGTTCTCTCTGTTTCAGAGTATTTTCTGGAAGATTGCATCCAGATGACTAAATTCATTCCTCCGCCGAAGGACAAGAAGAAAAAAGATAAGGATGAAGAAGGTGGTGAAGATGAAGATGTATGTAGGCTGGGGTTCTCCCTCATATAAAATTTCATGAGTGCTAATAAGAAACAAGCTAATTGTGGTGATGCATTGATAAATAACACTTTCTTTATAGTATTATTTGAATGAATAAGAAGGATATTAAATGGATTGTGTTTTTCAGTTTTGATTTTATTAAATAACTAGCCATCCCCTGCCACGCGTTGCTATGGCCCAGTCTGGTGATCTGGAAAATAAAGTAATTAGAAAGTGTTGGTTTCTAATATATGTAATGTCTTTATGCTTGTGGGTAAGCACACTTTCTTGCTGTTTCTTTGTCAGTGTTGATGTGGAGATTGTCTGGTTTGCCTACTCTGGAACATGCAATATATAATTGTCCTTCTCTAGGGGTCCCTTTCAAATCTATTATACCTCTCTCTGTGTGAGGGCTTTGATTACGTTTTCTTGCTCTTGTGAAGGGAGTTGGACTGGATGGCCTTAAGTATTTTCTGTTGGTCATGGGGGTTCTGTGTGTGTATATTTTTGTGTATATGTGTATATATGTGGTTTTGTGTATGCATTGTAATGTATTATTTTCATATTTGACTTTTTAAACCTCTTCTGCTGTGTTTTTCAGTGTTTTTTATGAGTGATGGTCACTTGTTGGCCTGATAGGTGTATTGTGTCCAAATTTGGTGTCAATTCATCCAGGGGTTTTTGAGTTATGTTAGTCCCATTTTTATTTATATAGACTAACCGTCCCCTACCATGTGTTGCTGTGGCCCAGTCTGTGTATATATGTGTGTGTGTATATATTTGTGTATATGTGTATGTATGTTTGCATATATATGTGTGTGTGTGTGTGGTTTTGTGCATACGTTGTAATATATTTTTTATGTTTTGGCTTTTTAAGTCTCTTCTGCTGTTTTTCAGTGTTTTTGAGTGATGGTCACCCGTTGGCCTGATGGGTGTATTGTGTCCAAATTTGGTGTCAATTCATCCAGTGGTTTGGTTATGTTAATCCCACAAACGAACATTACATTTTTATTTTTATAGATAGTATGCATCTTTATATGATTCACAAAGACTCCTACACGGCTTGATGGCTCTGGACCAAGACCATGATCCAAAGAAAAATACTGGTTAGGGTTTGGGTGGGACTAATAGAGAATGGCGGGAGTTGTAGTCCTGGCCACAACCAGAGAGCTGTGTAGTTCCCACTCAAGATGATCTGGACTAAACTTGGGACATATACCCGCCAGGATCCCACTCAAAATACTGATGCTGTTTGTGGGGCCTTGATAAAGAATGATAGGTGTTGGAGTCCAGCCACAGAGAAAATTGAGTCAAAGTAGGTTTCTGATTCTTAGGAGTGAGATCTGAGCCAATTACTGCAGTCTTTCCTATTTGTGTTAATGTGTTTAGCCAATGTCTTGATGGCAATCTGTGTATTTTCCATTTTTGGAAAACACGTTTTCCATGGGCTACATTTTCTTTTGCAGACCAATTGTAACCTTATCTGTACCAATGAATATGGCCCAGACACAAAGCGTCACATGGCCCAGCTGAATGAGAAAGAAACACCCTTTGAACTCATTGAGGCCCTCCTGAAGTATATTGAGACCTTGAATGTCCCGGGGGCAGTCCTTGTCTTCTTGCCTGGCTGGAATCTGATCTACACGATGCAGAAGTACCTGGAAATGAATCCGCACTTTGGTACAAGTACTTTCCATCTTTGCCTCCTTTTGTAAAGTGTGCATAAGAGGAAGAGAGCCTCCCTTAGTTGACTTTTCATTTCTTTGTTCTTATTGTAGGATGTCAGCGATACAGGATTCTTCCTCTGCATTCCCAGATTCCCCGTGAAGAGCAACGCAAAGTGTTTGATCCAGTTCCACCTGGAATTACCAAGGTGAGCGTTGCTTCTGTACCTTTTGGCAAGTAGAAGAATACTATATATCACTGTAGAAGGCTAGCTCTTTTTATTATATCCCCCTCCCCCATTTTTAGATTAGTCCAAGCTTTACACCAGGGGTCCTCAAACTAAGGCCCGGGGGCCGGATACGGCCCTCCAAGCCCATATACCTGACCCTCGCTCAGGATCAACCTAAGTCTGAAACTACTTGAAAGCACATAACAACAACAACAATCCTATCTCATCAGCCAAAAGCAGGCCCACGCTTCCTACTGAAATACTAATAGGTTTATTTTTGTTAAAATTGTTCTTCATTTTAATTATTGTATTGTTTTAAAGTGTTTTATTTGCACTACAAATAAGGTATGTGCAGTGTGCATAGGAATTCATTCATATATTTTTTTCAAATTATAATCCGGCCCTCCAACAGTTTGAGGGACTCTGACCTGGCCCTCTGTTTTAAAAGTTTGAGGACCCCTGCTTTACACAGTGAAATAAAATGGGTGCCTTATGTTTGCCAGTTTCTATTTTTAAAAAAACCAAAACAACCATGACTTATCTCAGAGATGAGGAGGAGTAAGAAAAGCTCCACATTTGTTTAAACTGGTTTGTTTTTTTTTGGGGGGGGGGGGGGGAGCCCTGTGATGACATGAGGAAAAAACTTTTGGCGACCCCAAAAAGGAGATGTGATGATTATTTATTTATTTTTATTTATTTAGAGTATTTATATTCAGACCTTCTCACCCCACAGGGGACTCATGGCAGATTACAATATACATATGATGAATTTATTTATTATTTATTTAGAACTTTTATATACCGGTCTTCTCAACCTCCGCAGAGGGACTCAGGCTGGTTCACAACAAAAAATTCATAAACAATAGTTTAAAATATCACATCACAATCACATAATGCACTAATACTTAAAATACAATCATATCATTACATAAGGCCAAGTCATCAGAATGAAATCACAATTCATCACCATCTGTGCGTGTGGTCAAGAGTTATTGACTCACTCATCGAATGCTAAATTCCAGAGCCAAGTTTTCACCAGCTTTCTAAAAGTTAGGAGAGAAGGGGCAGTTCTAATCTCCAGTGGGAGAGAGTTCCAGAGCCGAGGGGCCACCATGGAGAAGGCCCTGTCCCTCGTCCCCACCAGACGCGATTGTGAGGGTGGTGGGACCGAGAGTAGGGCCCCTCCAGAAGATCTTAATAACCTTGATGGTTCGGACAGGTAAATTGGGCCGGAGTAGTTTAGGGCTTTATAGGTCAACACCAGCACTTCCTCATTCTTTGCATACTTCCTGGAGATTTTTATGGCCTCATAAATCAGTTAAAATAGCCTCCCTGCATAAGTGATACATAAATTTCCTACTTGACAGATGCAACTGTCTTTCGGGCTACAAAGGTCGACAATAAGCTACACAATTTTGGTTGAAAGCTCACTCTGACCCTGGCTGGCTTCGAACTCGACCTTTCGGTCAGTAGTGATCTTAATGCAGCTGACTCCCAGCCAGCTGTGCCACAGTACTGGTGCAGTGGCAACTGTTAATTCAGTGAAATATAACAGATGTGATACTGTAACAGCGCTCCATGCAGTCATGCCGGCCGCATGACTTTGGATATGTCTATGGACAGTGCCGGCTCTTCGGCTTAGAAATGGAGATGAGCACCACATCCCAGAGTCAGACATAACTGGACTTAATGTCAGGGGACAGTCTTTACCTAATATTGTATCGCTTCAATTCTAAGATGCACTCCCCCTCCCCCATATATAAACATCTTTTAAAATGGGGTGCATCTTAGAATTGCAGGTGTACCTTATATATTTTTGTTGGTGGTGGTTACAATCAATTGTGTCTTTAAATATGGTATTTGGTTTTGTTAAAGTCCATCATTGTATTCAGGAAAGAATTATGGTTCTCTTCCAGGTAATTTTATCCACCAACATTGCAGAGACCAGCATTACCATCAATGATGTCGTCTATGTTATTGATTCTTGCAAGTGAGTTCTTGATTCTCTTGTTTATTGAGCTGCAAAATTGGTTTTGTATTGCTTTCTAATCCTCCTTCGAGATATTATCCTTTTGCTACCCCCTTCCTATCCTCACTCCCAACATTTGAGAGCTTGGAACAATTTGATACCACCATTGAATGCAAATGGTTTTAATAGCCATTTCCCCAATTTACTTTGCAGACAAAAAGTGAAGCTGTTCACTGCTCACAACAACATGACCAACTATGCCACCGTCTGGGCCTCGAAAACAAACTTGGAGCAGCGGAAAGGACGAGCGGGCCGTGTTCGCGCTGGGTTCTGCTTCCACCTCTGCAGCAGAGCTCGATTTGATAGGTAGCTTGAACTCTGCTGCTATTTAGTGGTTCACCTGCACTGAGAAATGGACAGTGTCTCTGCGGGTTGAATTTTTCAGTGGTTTCAGTACTACTACTGCTGATATACGCCTGGTCGTTTTGCTGGGTTGGGACTTGGGGGCGTCCCTTTCCAAAGTCTCTCTTCTTTCCTGAAGTACTGGGAACAGAGAAGGTAGTGCTGTTTTGCTTCCCTCAGAGCTGAAGGATTTGTTCGCTATGCCATTTAATGTATATATGAAACTGCTGGAAAAGATTTGATCTGCCAGCAACAGTATTTGTAGGAGTCCTATCTGCAGATTCAACACATTTTGGAGCGCCTCTTCTGTTGCTCAGTATTTCCCTGTGGAAGCTGCTTGCCACCATGTGATTGGTGAAAGAACAAGCAGGAATGCTGCTGCCAGTCGCAGGGCAATGCTCTGCTTTACTTCAAGGACATAGCAAGCTGCAGCCATGGAGCTCCTAATAATAATAATAATAATAATAATAATAATAATAATAATAATAATAATATAATTTATATTGTTATTTATATCTATCTCCCCAAGGGGACTCAGAGCAGTTCCCAGGTAACATCACAAAACATACAAAGCAAAACAACATAACCATAAGATTAACAAAACAATATAAGCATAAAAATTGTCGCCATAACACACATATATTAAAAGTAATCCTGCAGGTTCAAGGCAATTAAAAAATTTACAAGGCCGGGCCAAGTTTGGTGCAAGCCGAAAAATTATAGGGGGCCCGAGAATTAAGTGCAATGCTATGTCAGGCAACAATAATATTAGGTACGGGACTGTGGCTCCTTGCCTCCACTACCTTCTTTTTTAATAAGAACTTGATCAATTCTGTTCCATTTTTAATAGGAACTTTTGCATTCCCATCAGAGAGTGCAGACTGGCTAATCTAAGGGCCCATTTATGCTGCTGGCACCTGACTTTATTTCTTCTTTCCATCTAACTTCAGGAAAGCTGTTTGTCCTCTTTTTCCCCCCAGTGTTATAAAAAAAATCTACAATACAATTGAGGCAAAAAGCCTTTTGATGTATTGTCGAAGGCTTTCAACAAAAAGCAGGAAACCATGAAAATGAACAAAATCTGGCTACCAGTATTTTTTAAAAAACTCTAAAATTACAACAACAACACAACAGAGAGGAAACAATCAGGCACATCTAATCACCCCTCAACAAAAGATTGACCCAAGCACTGCCAGGCCATCAAATGCTAATCAAGGTGGTCAGTTGAAACATTCACACCTAGCTCCAACAGACAAGAGTCCTTTGTCCCACCCTGGTTATTCCACAGATATATAAACCCATTTTCCTAGTTCCAACAGACCTCACTACCTCTGAGGATGCTTGCCATAGATGCAAGCGAAATGTCAGGAGAGAATGCCTCTAGAACATGGCCATATAGCCCGAAAAAACCTACAACCCAAACAGACCTTTGTACAAGGGTGGGGGGGGGGGGTGAACTCCTAGGACAAGAACAGCAGAAGAGTAAGTTAGAAAAAGAGATCGAATTTTCAGATTTTGGGAGGAGCCTAAGAACATCCATTGAACAACTGAAGCTTGAATGTGAGCATGTGTAGTGTGATTGTAGAGTGCCTTGGTGACGCAGCTGGCAGGAGTAGTGATATCCTTGCAGAGGAGCTGAAGATGTTCAAAACATTTCCCGTCCTCCCTTCATTATCTCTCCAGGCTTGAGACTCATATGACTCCGGAGATGTTCCGAACCCCACTGCACGAAATTGCTTTGAGCATCAAACTGCTTCGTCTGGGAGGAATTGGGCAGTTCCTTGCGAAAGCTATAGAGCCACCTCCCCTGGATGCAGTCATTGAAGCAGAACACACCCTCAGAGGTACTTGGGACACTTTTATTTATTTGTTTAAAGCACTAGCCGTCCCCTGCTACATGTTGCTGTGGCCCAGTCTGTGTATATGTGTGCATGTGTGTGTGTATGTGTTTGCGTGTGTGTGTGTGTGTGTATATATATATGGTTTTGTGCATGTGTTGCAATGTATTTTTTATTTCTTGTCTTTTTAAGTCTCTTCCACTGTTTTTATGAGGGGTGGTCACTTGTTGTCCTGAGAGGTGTCTTGTGTCCAAATTTGGTGTCAATTCGCCCAGTGGTTTTTGAGTTATGTTAATCCCTCAAACGAACATTACATTTTTATTTATATAACTGTATATTCTGCCCTTTACACCCTGAAGGGGACTTAGGGTGGAGCACAACATACAAACGGCAGACATTCAATGCTGTGACATAAATATACACATAGGTAAAGGTGTCCAACTCTGAGGTGTGATGATCATCTCCATTTCTAAACTGAAGAGCCGGCGTTGTCTGTAGACACCTCCAAGGTCATGTGGCCAACATGACTGCAAGGAGTGCCGTTACCTTCCCGCCGGAGCGGTACCTATTGATCTACTCACATTTGCATGTTTTTGAATTGCTAGGTTGGCAGAAGCTGGGGCTGACAGCGGGTGCTCATGCCCGCTCCCCGGGTTTGAACCTGTGACCTTTCGGTCAACAAGTACAGCAGCTCAGTGCTTTAACCCACTGGGCTCCAAAAAATACACATACATAAGCATTAAAAAACAGCATGATTAATTAATGGTCTGTATGTATCTACATTGCAGATGAATGAGGGTATGTATTAAGAAAAAGGAATAGTTTGTTTGGTGAAAGGAAAAGATTTTCATAATTACAGTATGTGTAACTTGATTTCTGCAATCAGTTGATACATGGTTCTGCCTCTGAAAAATATTGTTGATTTGTAACACCAGTGCCAGGTTGTTAACAGAACCTCACGTAATTCACTTCCAACTTATATGGGGAACAACAGTTAGAGCGGGTCTGAAATTGGATGATTGGTACCATCTAGATCAGTGGTTCTCAATTTGGGGTCCCTAGATGTTTTTGGCCTACAACTCCCAGAAATCCGAGTCAGCTGTTAGGATTTCTGGGAGTTGAAGGCCAAAAACATCTGGGGACCCCAGGTTGAGAACCACTGATCTAGATGGATTTTGGTTAACCTGTGCTTCTGGTAATTTACCACAGTGGCTGTTGATACCATATTTCATCTCACAATAGTCACCACCACACAATAATTGGACCCCCATTTTTGGGATGGCAGAATTGGTATTTTTGTAAGCCGCACCGAGTCATGCAGGAAATGGTAGCGGGGTATAAGAACAATAAATAAATAAATACATATATGTATACAAATATACAAATACATATATTTGTGTTCCTCACATAATAGTCACAGTGCCATTTGGAACTGATTCCCCCTTTTTTTCCCAAAGGAAGGCAGTTTAAAAAAATAAAATAAATAGAGTTATCTAGAGCTCTGCTCTTCCCTCCTTCCTCAGTAAAGCTCCATTTTAGATTTTGTAAAAAATACCTTGCCTTTGGAGAAAGTCAAAGCAGCTTTGAAAAACAAACAGAATTTGACTTGTTTGAGGCTGGATCTTCCCTCCTCCTCATCCTGTCACCGGTAAGGCAGTTCCCCATCGTGGTCCCTGTGAATTGCACACATGGTAGTTTCTGTGCCTGAGCAAACAGCTTCGGATGAAGAGAACTCAGGCACAGAAACTACCATATGTGCGAATTCACAGGTGACCACTCAGGGAACTACAGTTACAGGTAAGCAACCCATATTTCACCTTTTTATCCAAAAAGGGGATAAAAAGAGTGCGACTATTCTGCAATGAAATATGGTATTTTTACTGTATTAAACCCTGATAGATTTTGGTGATATGTTGCTTCTATTTCAGAGCTTGATGCACTCGACTGCAATGATGAGCTAACACCTCTTGGGAGAATTTTAGCAAGACTCCCCATTGAACCTCGTCTTGGGAAGATGATGATAATGGGATGCATTTTCTAGTAAGTGCATTTTAATAAGACTAGAAATGGGTACTTTTGAGACTGATAATGGTGGAGATATGACCTCTTAGGTTTGGTAATAAATTTAAGAAAACATGAATTAAATTTGACTTACGTATATGTACTTGAAAGGTGGAGGTATTGTTTTTACCTATGTTTGGTGAAAATAATAGCTGCTTCCACCAACATACAGCTTCTTAATATGCACTTGAAATGAATTTTTTTCATCTGTGGTAATAGCATAGGCAGCCCATTTAATCGGTGAGTCGTTCTTTTGTATTGTAGTGTGGGAGATGCTGTGTGTACCATCTCTGCAGCTACCTGCTTCCCTGAGCCCTTCATCAGTGAAGGAAGGAGGTTGGGGTATGTCCACAGAAATTTTGCTGGTAACCGGTTTTCTGATCATGTGGCCCTGCTGTCTGTTTTTCAAGCCTGGGATCATGCAAGGTAAATGGATTCAAGACAACATGTTGGACTTAAAGTTGACTATTTTTACACCTGGATGTTTCCTGTGAAAAACACAGGAAGTCAGTGTTGCCCTTTTTCTTTTGGCAGAGTTGGTGGGGAAACTGCGGAGATACGTTTTTGTGAGCATAAACGACTCAACATGGCAACACTCAGAATGACCTGGGAAGCCAAAGTGCAGTTGAAAGACATTCTTGTTAACTCTGGATTCCCAGAAGGTAAAATGCCCCGTGAATGTATTTGTCACATTATAAGAGCTAGATCGGGGTGTCAAACTCATTTTTCTCAAGGGCCACATCAACCTTGTAGTTGCTCGGCTTCTTGCGGGAATTCTGATGAGATGCCACATGACACCAATCTTACTACAGCTGCATTGGTTACCAATTTAGCACCGGATCACTTTCAAAGTAATGGTACTCACCTTTAAGGCCTTGCATGGTCTGGGGCCGATGTATCTGAGGGACCGCCTCACCCCTTACCAACCCCAGAGATCCCTCCATTCTGAGGACCAAGATTTGTTGGAAATTCCCAATGTCAAGACCTTGCGTCTAACAGCAACCAGACGCAGAGCCTTTACAGCAGTGGCACCATCACTCTGAAATATTCTGCCACCTGAAGTCCGTGCCTTGTGGGACTTACCAGCTTTCCGCAGGGCATGTAAGACATATCTGTTTCGACAGGCCTTTGACTTTTGATATTGCTGTTTTTAAATTGTGTTAGATTTTAGCCATTCTTGTAAGCCGCTCTGAGCCCCAGGGGAGTGGCGGCATATAAGTTCAATAAATAAATAAATAAATAAACAAACAAACAACAACAACCCTATCTCATCAGCCAAAAGCAGTTCCACACTTCCCATTGAAATACTAATAAGTTTATATTTAATTATTGTATTGTTTTAAAGTGTTTTTTGCACTACAAATAAGGTATGTACAGTGTGCATACGAATTCATGGGTTTTTTTTTCAAATTATAATCCGGCCCTCCAACAGTTTGAGGGACTGTGATCTGGCCCTCTGTTTAAAAAGTTTGAGGACCCCTGAACTGTAGCAATAGGTGCTGCAGGATGTTTGCAGAAACAAAAGTTTTTGCAGTTTAATAAACTTTCCCCATGTTTTTATGATGGCACCAATTAGGAAATGACATTCATAACCCAGGAACAAAATTTGTGTTACATAGTGTTATCCGTCATGCGGAGTGGGGATGATGGGAATAACAGTCCAACATCACTTGTGCCTCTGAGGTTGGGAAAAAGATTACAGGACATTTTATCTAAATTCGAACCCTACTATATATCACACCTCCCATTAGCTCTAGTCATGATGTCTAATAATGTGGAATACAGGAGTTGTAATTCAGCACCTGGAGGGCCTCATAAGATGACATGGCGGACTGAAGTCGGCCTGTGGGCCTTGAGTTGTAAACTTGTGGCTATATACTGAATGGGTGGTCCATGAAATGTACATAGCTTCCCCGTTTGCAGCATACATAGCCTTCTGTTTTCTTCCCAGAGTGTTTGGCGACACAGAATTTTAACAACAGTGGACCAGACAACAGTCTGGATATCGTTATCTCCCTGCTGGCCTTTGGCTTGTATCCAAATGTCTGTTTCCACAAGGAGAAAAGGAAGATTCTTACCACGGAGGGACGCAACGCACTTATTCACAAGTCTTCTGTTAACTGCCCTTTCAGCAATCAGGACATGAAATACCCCTGTCCATTCTTCGTTTTTGGTGAAAAGGTAAGCACGTTAGACTCACAGAGTTGGAAGAGACCTTGTGGGCCATTAAATCCAACCCCCTGCCAAGAAGCAGGAAAATCTTTTCAAAGCACCCCCAACAGATGAGCATCCAGCCTCTGTTTAAAAGCCTCCATAGGAGCCTCTATCACGCTTCAGGGTAGAATAAATATTTGGTTACCAAATTACCTTTTCAAGTCTAAGATACTAATTCATGGGGGCTTTTTTAACCAAAAATGTTGCTGTTCTAATTTAAGAACGTGACACTCTGCTATCTCACGTACTGAGAGCAGTACGTGTGAAAAAGATCTTGGAGTCCTCTTGGACAACAAGTTAAACATGAGCCAACAATGTGATGTGGCGGCAAAAAAAGCCAATGGGATTTTGGCCTGCATCAATAGGAGCATAGTGTCTAGATCTAGGGAAGTCATGCTACCCCTCTATTCCGCTTTGGTTAGACCACACCTGGAATATTGTGTCCAATTCTGGGCACCACAATTCAAGAGAGATATTGACAAGCTAGAATGTGTCCAGAGGAGGGCGACTAAAATGATCAAGGGTCTGGAGAACAAGCCCTATGAGGAGCGGCTTAAGGAGCTGGGCATGTTTAGCCTGAAGAAGAGAAGGCTGAGAGGAGATATGATAGCCATGTATAAATATGTGAGAGGAAGCCACAGGGAGGAGAGAGCAAGCTTGTTTTCTGCTTCCCTGGAGACTAGGACGCAAAACAATGGCTTCAAACTACAAGAAAGGAGGTTCCATCTGAACATGAGGAAGAACTTCCTGACTGTGAGAGCTGTTCAGCAGTGGAACTCTCTGCCCCAGAGTGTGGTGGAGGCTCCTTCTTCGGAAGGTTTTAAACAGAGGCTGGATGGCCATCTGTCAGGGCTGATTTGAATGCAATATTCCTGCTTCTTGGCAGAATGGGGTTGGACTGGATGGCCCATGAGGTCTCTTCCAACTCTTTGATTCTATAATTCTATCTCTTTTCTTATGCTTAGAAGACTTGCTTTGTGTAACAGAAAAATCTATATTTGTATAGCTGAGCAGTATAGTTGGAGCCCCATTTTTTGTGATCCAGCTGTTATAATAATAATTATTATTATTATAAAAACTTTATTTATATCCCGCTACCATCTCCCCAAGGGACTCGGTGCGGCTTACATGAGGTCAAGCCCACAGCACATCAGTAAACAAAGGCAATAACAAAAACAATCAATACAAAACAATTAATATAAATAAAATAAACAAAAATAAACAATAACAGTAACACACAAGCATTTAAAAAAAACCTATGGCCGGGCCAAATGTAATAATTTAAAATTTAAAAAATAATGCTGGGCATGAACAAGGTAGGATATAACTGGGATAGGGTTTTTCAAAAAGAGATGAGGGAACGCAGTCAATCCTAAATCAATGGTAAAGTGCATTCTGAGGGAATATTGCTGAGTTTTCCTTATTCTGGGAAGGCACACTGGAGCAACCATGTTTTCAGGCTCCTCCTAAAGACTGCCAGCATTGGGGCATGTCTGATGTCCTTGAGAAGTGAGTTCCAGAGTCGGGGGGCCACCACCAAGAAGGCTCTCTCCCTCGTCCCCACCAATCGCGCTTGCGAAGGAGGTGGGAACGCGAGCAGGGCCTCTCCAGATGATCGAAGAGATCATGTGGGTTCGTACACAGAAATGCGGAGCCCTTGGTGGAGCAGTGGGTTAAAACTTTGTACTGCCAGGACTGCTGACCAATAGGTCAGCAGTTTGAATCCGGGGAGAGCAGGTTGAGCTTTCTCTGTCAGCTCCAGCTCCCCATATGAGGACATGAGAAAAGCCTCCCACATATCCTTGCAGACAGCCAATTACCTCACACCAGAAAAGACTTGCAGTTTCTCAAGTCACTCCTGACACGGAAAAAAAAACCAACATTTTTTGTGATCACCATTTCTTTCTTAACATGTAATGCTGGTTGTTGTAGTCATATATCCTCTCAATATTTGGGACTACAGTTTCCATAATTCAGCACTACTGACCACCTTCTGAAAGTTTTTTTTTTTTTTTGGTCAGGAGTGACAAGAAACTGCAAGTCGCTTCTTGTGTGAGAGAACTGGCCGTCTGCAAGGACGTTGCCCAGGGACGCCCGGATGTTTTGATTTTTTACCATCTTTGTGGGAGGCTTTTCTCCCACCAATGATAGAATTGGGCCAAACCTCCACCAATGATAGAATTGGGCCAAACCTCCCACACAAAACCCCCATGTGAGCCACAGCAACACGTGGCAGGGGACGGCTAGTTTACAATAAAGTAAAACTGAAAACGCAAACAATAAACAACAACATAATTACATAAAACATGTGAATACATAGCAATATAAAATTACAATAGGCACAATCACAATGATAATTGTAAAGGAGAATTGCCTTTAGCATGTAATAATAATAATATTATAATAAAACTTTATTTATACCCCACCACCATCTCCCCAAAGGGGACTCAGGGCAACTTACATGAGGCCAAGCCCAGCGATACATTACAACAAAATAAAATAAAAACACAAAATAAAAAATAAATAAAACATAAGAATACAATAAAACAATGCAAAATACACTGTAGACTTTGCTTCTATTCTTCTTTGCTTTCTAAACATTTAAGCAGTATTGGGTGATGTTCAGTACTTTGTTACTGCATAGGAACCAGAAATGTGCATTTTTTAAAACTTGATTTTGTTTAATATATCAGATACTATGTCAGCTTGATCCACACTATCCTCTGGACATTTTTCTCTTTGCAGATCCGGACACGAGCAATTTCTGCCAAAGCAATGACCTTAGTGAGCCCTTTGCAGCTGCTTCTCTTTGGCTCCAAGAAAGTTACGTCTGATGGAGAGATTATTATGTTGGATGACTGGTATGAACATTTGGCTAACTAGATATTAAATGCATAGAGAAAGGATTTTGAGATACAACTGATTTTGTAGCTGGAAAGGGCTGAAGTGAGTTGTTAGGATTAGAATTCTGTGTTAAAAGTAAAATGATTTTTTATTTTGTTACTTTTCTGTGTATATGTAACCTTGTTAATCTGCAAGTGTTAATTCATTCTATGAAAACTTTGAAGAGTTGTAGGCACAATTTGTCCCATTTTTCTCTTTTAGGTGTAACATATAAAGCCAAATCCATTGCCCTACTGCTCAAAACGTTCTCCTTTAAGACCTATTGCTTTTTTATTTTGCACCCTCCAAATCTTAAGGCCATGCATGATGCTTGGGAATTCTCATGGCCAGAGTTGGAAGCAGTCCCTCAAGTGTAAACAAAGCACATGTTTGTAAGAAAATGATCATAGGGATACAATATATATATATATATATATATATATATATATATATATATATATATATATATTGGGGGGGGGGTAATGAAATATAGGAAGAGACTTATCAAGAGCAATTATGCTCCGATCTTGGGGGTGACTTTGTAGTTTTTTAGATTCTATGATTCTTCCTGTAGATGCATGGTATTTTTTTTTTTTTTTGCAGTTACAGTTACTAGAGTTCCATAGGAAAAAGGATGCCTAAAAGTTCCTGTTCTTCATGTTCTAATACAGGGGTCCTCAAACTTTTAAACAGAGGGCCAGGTCACAGTCCCTCAAACTGTTGGAGGGCCGGATTATAATTTGAAAAAAAAAATGAATGAATTCCTATGCACACTGCACATATTTATTTATTTAGCAGTTTTGTATACCGGTCTTCTCACCTCCATTAGAGGGTTCCAACATGAATATTACAGGCCGGTTTCCAACATGAATATTACAGACAGTCATTAAAACATCATATTCTAAATCACACTAAAACATAAAAATAGCAAAATACAATCATATAATTGCAGTGGTCAGTCATCATCAAAAATCATTATTCATCGTCATCCATCCATATCACAGGATCATTGCTCATTCGTCGAATGCCAATCCCCAAATCCAAGTTTTCACCTGTTTCCTGAACGTTAAGATAGAAGGGGCAGTTCTGATCTCCAGTGGAAGGGAATAGTGCGAGAAATCACTTTAAAACAGTGTTTCTCAATCTGGGGGTCAGGACCCCTGGAGGGGTCGTGTGGTGGTGTCAGAGGGGTCACCAAAGACCATCAGAAAACACAGTATTTTCTATTGGTCATGGGGGTTCTATATGGGAAGTTTGCCCAATTCTATCATGGATGGGGTTCAGAATGCGCTTTTATTGTAGATGAACTACAAATCCCAGCAACTGTAACTCCCAAATGTCAAAGTCTATTTCCCCCAAACTCCAGCACTCTTATTTATTTATTTATTTATTTTTATTTGCAGCTTTTATATTCCACCCTTCTCACCCTGCAGGGGACTCAGGGTAGATTACAGTGTACATATATGGCAAATACTCAATGCCCCAATTTTTGACATACAAACATATACAGACATAGACAGAGGCTATTTAACTTTTTCTGGCCGCCAGGGGAGCTGTCGCTTTCATCGTCCATCTGCAACGCTGATGAAGCACTTCCGCATTCCCCGCATGCTTCCCCGCTGGAATGCTTTGCTGGAGCCTCATAAATCAGTTAATTTAGCCTCCCCACACTTTAAGGTGGTACCTAATTTTCCTACTTGACAGATGCAACTGTCTTTTGGGTTGCAAAGGTAGACAACAGGCTACACACAATTGGTTGGAAACCCACTCCAACCCGGGCTGGCTTCGAACTCATGACCTTTTGGTCAGGGTGATCTTAATGCGTCTGACACTCAGGCAGCTGCGCCACAATCCCGGTGTGGCATATTGAGTATTTGTGCCATAATCCAGGTGTGGCATATTGAGTATTTGTGCCAAGTTTGGTCCACATCTTTCATTGTTTCAGTCCACAATGCTCTCTGGATGTGGGTGAACTACAACTCCAAAACTCGAGATCAATGCCCACAAAACCCTTCCAGTACTTTCTGTTGGTCATGAGAGTTTGGTGCGGGAAGTTTGGCCCAATTCCATTGTTGGTGGAGTTCAGAATGCTTTTAGACTCTAGATGAACTATAAATCCCAGCAACTAACTCCCAAATGACAAAATCAATCCCCCCTCCCAACCCCACCAGTATTCAAATTTGGGCGCATTGTGTATTTGTGCCAAATTCAGTCCAGTGAATGAAAAGACATCCTGCATATCATGACGATTCATAATAGTAGCAAAATTAGTGATCAATTAGCAACGAAGATAAATGTATTGTCGAAGGCTTTCATGGCCGGAATCACTGGGTTGTTGTAGGTTTTCCGGGCTATATGGCCATGTTCTAGAGGCATTTTCTCCTCAGAGGTGGTGGATGCTTGCCATAGATGCAGGCAAAACGTCAGGAGAAAATGCCTCTAGAACATGGCCATATAGCCCGGAAAACCTACAACAACCCAACAAAGATAAAGTTATGTTTGGGGGTCACCACAACATGTGGAACTGTTTTAAGGGGTCGCAGCATTAGGGAGGTTGAGGACCACTCCTTTAGAACAATACAATAATTAAAATGAACAATTTTAACAAATATAAACTTATTAGTATTTCAATGGAAAGTGTGGGCCTGCTTTTGGCTGATGAGATAGGATTATTGTTGTTGTGTGCTTCCAAGTCGTTTCAGACTTAGGTTGACCCTGAGCGAGGGCCGGGCAAATGACCTTGGAGGGCCGTATCCGGCCCCTGGGCCTTAGTTTGAGGACCCCTGTTCTAATACAATTGGTTTCTTAAATAGCACTCACATTGAATACAACACAAAACATTCCACATATTCTGTAGCAACCTCTTTTCTAGAACAGAACCATGTTATATATGTGGGATGTATTTAATAAACTTGATTTGTCTCTTTTAGGATCAAACTACAGATACCTCACAATTCCGCTGCCTGTATTGCTGCCCTGCGAGCAGCAATGGAAGCCCTTGTGGTGGAAGTAACCAAAAATCCAGAAATCATTAGTGACCTAGATCCAGTGAACAAAAATATGCTGAATGTTATTGGGGAAATCTCAAAGCCAGAAGCAGCTGGCATCAATCTCACAGTGGGCAATATGAGGTTTGTGCTGTGCCTTAATTTTTGATTGAGAATGAAAAGCTTGCTTTCCTTCGTTTGTTACCTGAGTGATGAGTAATTACTTTTAAAAAATCAGAGATGCTCTAGTGATCATGGTGTCTTACTTAGCAGGTTAATTTAAGATGTGAACGTAGTCTTCACGGGAAATAAATCTTGCATTTCCAGTGTATAAACTACTGAATGTATTTCATCAGTAATCTGATAGTCTTTTTCGGTAAGCAAATACTATATTTCATCGCATAATAGTCCCACTCCCCCCCCCTTTTTAAATCAAAGGGGTGTGTGACTATTACACAATGAAAAAAAAATCTGCTTTTGATTCTGTTTTTTTTAAAAAAAAAATTAACTGCCTTACCTCTGAGACAGGAGGAGGGGTACAAAATCTGGCTACCAGTATTAAAAAACTCAAAAATTACAACAGCAAAACAACAGAGAGTAAACAATCAGGCACATCAAATCACCTCTCAAAGAAAGATTTCCCCAGGCACTTCCAAGCCATTAAATGTTAATCAAGGTGGTCAGTTGAAACATTCAACTGAAGGCGCGCCTTTACCGCCGCTGCCGAGGAAGACGCAGTGGTGGTAAAGGCGCACACAGGGCAAGGGAGGAGAGAAAGGCGCGTACCTTTCCCTTCTCCCTCGTGCATCTTCCCTGCCTCCGCCGCTGAAGGTGTGTGCGCGGCAAGAGAGGAAGGGGAGTGGCGCACACTTGCCCCGCCCCCCTCGCCCCATACGCGGCTTTCCTGCATCCTCCCACCGCTGCCCCCCCCCCCCGCCACCGTGGCTGCGCATGGGACAAGGAAGAAGGTGTGTGTACGGCAAGAGAGGAAGGGGAGCAGTGAGCACTTTCCCCTCACCCATGCGCGGCTTTTCTGCTTCCTCCCGCCGCTGCCCCCACCACCGCGGGGCCGTGCATGGGACCAGGAAGAAGGAGAGCAAGCCTGCGGAAAAGCCTGCCACAGGGGCTTTCTTTTTCTTTGCCACCGCCGAGGAAGGCTTGCCTTTCCCTCCTCCTCCGTCGTTCCCTGACCCAAATATAAGCCGAGGGGAGGTTTTTCAACCTGAAAAAAAGGCTGAAAACCTCGGCTTATATTCGAGTATATACGGTACTTATTACCCCAATTCAAAAAAACAGGAGAAAATAACCAACAAGGCAGTTGTGTTATTCTCACTTTATAACAACGCTCTTAGACGAAGAAACAAAATAGATTTTAGAAAACAAGTTATTTTTCATCTTTAACGCTTAAAATTTTAAGATTTGTTACTTCAAATTACCTGTGTTGTCAGGCTTTTTAAAGGCTATTATTGTATATTTTAGAGATTACATTTATTGCTTGTTTAAAATAATTTCTATCCCTAGGTATGGAGATGGACCTCGTCCACCCAAGATGGCCAGATATGACAATGGAGGCGGCGGCGGCTACAGAGGAAGAGGTGGCGGTGGCTACAGGGGTGGATATGGAAGGGGGGGATACGGAAGTGGTTATGGAGGTGGCTATGGAAGTGGATATGGAAGTGGTTATGGAAGCGGATATAATTCTTATCGCGGCGGCTCTGGGGGAGGGGGTTATTCAGGAAGAGGTGGTGGTTTTCAGGGTGCTGGAGGCTTTCAAGGTTCTGGTGGTGGATTTCAAAGTGGTGGAAACAGAGGTGGTGGTTTTGGAGGTGGTTGGGGTGGTAGAGGTGGCTACTGAAAAAACAAACAGTACTCCAGTATAACATGATGTATGAGTTAATTTTCCCCATATATTTCCTTTGCTTGTATTGTGCAACTATGCATAGTCCTAGAGTTAACAGTAGATTGAAGCATTTATTTAAATTTTGCTATGTATGTAAAATATTTCAATTCTTAAAATGGTGTTCCATGTCTTCATTTTGATCCTAGTAATACACATTTTTTTCATGGATTGATAATGCACTGGGACCATGCTTTATTTTGACAGTGATTTAAATGCTGTTATTTTAAAACTTATAGAAAATGTTATAAATCACTCAGCTGAGACTTCAGTGAGTTTGGTCTGTTCTTTTCAATCTGTATGATCTTGATTAAGCCTTCTGTATTTGACCAGAAGTTAGGACTTAAATAAAATTGTGAAATGACTTTTCAAAAAAATGCTTTTTAGTAGATACCTGCAGATTTTGCAATAGCCAATCAATTCAAAAGCCAATGAAAAGGTTAGCTCTTGCAGTCCTTTACAAAAGCAAACAGGTTAATTTTTGATTTACGTATATATTTGTCTTGTGCAATGAAAAGCAATGCTGGGAAATTTTAGAGCTGAATAACCTTTAATTGGAGCTCCATCTGTACATCTCCAATGTTCATGCTTAAGACACACCTGCCTCAGCGCTTCCTCATGTGCAAAACAGTATAAGGGATGTAGAGGAGGGAAAATGAAGTTCACTAACAGCAGAGCTGTCAGGGTATGATAGAACTGTGCCTTGGTGATCTATAGCAGCCCAGCTATTGATCTTGGCCAAGAGGCCAGCAGGCATCTTCCTACTCTTGCAAGTCATACATCCCTTCGTCATGTGCTACTGCTCAGCAGAGGCCTAGTCTCCGAAGCAGCAGATGCAGTCTACAACACGTCAGCAGCGTAGGGGAAGTATCAGGCCAAGACAAAGCTTCGCTTTTAGTGACACCTCCACTCCCTCTCCTGCATAGGTGACTCCTCCACTCCTTCATGGTGTTCCCTCACTCCACCATGGTCTGGTAGACAAGCCAATGTCACTCCCTGGGCTACCTTCCACCCAGCAAACACCACTCGTTCATTTTGGCACGTGCTTTATGTGGCATGGCAGCCTATCACCACCAACAGATGGTCGCTTGACATGGTTCATCACAGCTAATTCATGTGTGAGAGGCCGCTGCACCTTGGGTCTATCAGAACGCCACTTTTGGCTGTTCTTTTGGATGAGGTTTGCACCCTCCTCCAGAAAGGAGCAATCATACGACTCAACCCCTCCCAGTTTTCATCTGTCCCTGTTTTCATCGGGGTTTTAATCGATATATCTGGCCATGTAGATTCTGGATGTTAACCCTTCAAACTATCCTCCCTCTCC
Organism: Anolis sagrei; assembly: GCF_037176765.1. NCBI lineage: Eukaryota > Metazoa > Chordata > Lepidosauria > Squamata > Anolidae > Anolis > Anolis sagrei. The sequence continues at coordinate 123,072,008 of NC_090024.1, read as the reverse complement.
CCCCTGGGGCATGGTTCACTGCACTAGATTTGAAAGATGCCTATTTCCACATAGCCATCGCACCACACCACAAGTACTTGTCCTTTAAGATAGGGAAGAGGGTAGTTTTTTTTCAGGGCCCTCTATTTTGGATTCTGCACTGCACCTCATCCTTTAGCAGTGGTGGTGGCTCACTTGAGGTTACAGGGAATCACCGTGTTCCCTTACATTGATAGGTTGGTGGTCAGGACCCCCCATTTGCAACGAGGACAGATTTCACGAATCGGCCTCCATAGAGCAGTTCAGCACATTTTGCCTGCACCATCTGTGCAGGCCAGGCATGTCCAGTCCACATTCAGGCATATGACCTTCACAACGGTCATTTGCTGGCAATCTGTCGGTCATTGAAGTGGCGTGCTGTTCCGCCCCCCAGGGCCCTCAGCAGTTGTCACCACTGATGCTTTCCTCCCAAGACTGGGGAACCCACTCTGGCCCCATGGCAGTGCAGGGTTTGTAGTTGCTGGTCGAGGCCAAGCTCCACATCAATGTCCTGGAGCTCACAGTGATTCAGAACACCTTTTGGTCATTCAAGCACTCCCTCCGACGCCGCATAGTCCAGATATGTACAGATAACAGGGAGGCACGCAGTCCCACTCACTTCTCCACCTGACGCTCGACACTTGGCATTGGTGCATCCCTAGGGGAATACACCTTGTTGCATTACATCTTCCTGGCCAGAATACAGTGGCAGCCACCTCAGCAGGACAGAGCCCACCAACCACAAGTGGTCTCTGCATCCCCATGACGCGGCTCACCTGTTCCGGAGGTGGGGACATCCAGACATCAACCTGTTTGTAGCACCATCTAATGCCAAGTGTAATCGCTACTGTGCCAAGATGCCAGTGGACATGAGTCAGGGCTGCCTCGGCAATGCTTTCCTATATAGTTGGCATGAGCCCATTGTACATCTGCGGGCGTCTCTCAACAGAGTAGTTGCCAAGGCAGATGCAGATGACACAGCATTCTCATAACACCACAGTGGCCAAGGCAGCTGTGGTTCACCCTCCTCAAGGCAATGGCCCCAGGGGAGTGTCTTCCGCTTGGTAGCCAGTCAAATCTCATGACTCAAGATACCTGTGTATGCCACCTGGACCTCAGCCTCTTGCACCTCATGGTGTGGTGGGTCTAGCTGCACTTCTCCCACAAAGTTACGGACTTCCTTGATGCTGCGAATCAGCCATCAACGCAGAATTCTTATTAAGCTAAATGGAATCACTTCTCCGTATTCACATGCCAGCGAGGTGTGCAGCCTATGCCCATCAGCCAAGGTTTGTGGCTTGCTACTCTACCATATGCACTTACTTCACCACACACCACAAGGGAGAAATGATGGTTGCTTACCTGTAAACATGTTTCTTTGAGTGGCAATCTGAAATTAGCATATCCCAGCCATCCTCCCCACAAATCATGCCTCGGGCCTCACACAGCATATATGCCTTCTGGGAAACGTGAGTTGAGCCATAGCCACAAGCTTTACAGCTTTACAGAGATTTCCAATAATTGCTGCACAGATGCATCAACTACCATATGTGCTAATTTCACAGATCACCACTCCAAGAAACATGGTTACAGGTAAGCAACCATCATTTATCAAAACCACGCAATCCGAAGTCGTAGTCAAAAGCCGTTCCAGTTATTATACATATTCCAACTTCATCTAATGCATTGTACAACTTGCCAAAGGCTTGGTCCCATAGCCATGTTTTTACTTTCTTTTAAACCATTTGTAACTCTTCGTCTAATTGTAATAGATTTAAAACTGGGCCCATCATTTTGAAACACCCTGTATATATAGAGAACAAGTAAAATAAGGAGGACCAAAGCCTTGTTTATTTCTTATAACCCTGGAACATTTGGGACAAAGAGCATCCAAAGAGGTCATAGCAAATGGTTAAAAGCATATTAGTTTATGTAATGGTTTATTAAATCAGCTTCATCCACATGATGTGTGGCCAATTTGATAAGGTCAGTGTCAACAACAGCAGCATGAGATGTCTTAATTATTTCAAAGATGTTTGCAAGGCTGCACGCCAACGGAAGGATTGAACAACATTTGTAAGATACAAGCAAGAAAAATATGCAGATTTGGGGAGAACAGTAATGGATTTTTCTTTAAACACACACCCCAATATTGAGGCTTGAGGAACATTCCAACAATAGATGTTTACTCCTTCAGCCATCCAGAGAATACTCTGGGGTGGCCAATGTGTAATTAACACCCACTCTTGAGATTAAATAAATGAATATAATTAGAAAGTATAATTTTAGTTTATAGTGCAGATATCTGCTAATGAAAATTACGTTCTCTAAACACAGTGAGTTATAGAGCTTTCTCTTTACTTAGAATCAGAAAGTATGATGCAAACATTCCATGTTTTAACAGTATCCCCAGTTTTAAAAAAAAACATGTAGTCGGGTCTTATTTAATACAGTACTAAATTTATCAAAGCAAACTGCAAGTTCAGTTTACTATGCTGATGCCTTTATCACTGTCTTCTAGTATATTCGTTTTTATCTCAAGACTCAGTTCCTGCATTAGTTTGGAAACCGAATCTTCTCCATCTCCTGCTGCAGCACTTTCCACTGTTCCTTCAGTTGTGGCACCGAGCTGTTCAGAAGAAGGCTTAATAATAGTCACTCCATAGCCATTGTTACTGTGGATATGATTGTTTTTCATCCTTAATTTAGGAGCAGGAAGTACCTGTTTGGGAATCAACATTTTGTTTATGAATTTAGTCTTTAGTCAGAATATTTATTCAATTCTTTACTCGGAAGTGATTAATCTTAAAAACATTTCCTGCTTCCACTTACCCTCTAAAACATTATTAAGTGTGGCAATGATTTACCTTAATGTTAATCCCACCAAGACTACCTCGTGAGGAGTCAATGGTTCTTAAGTTGTTGCAGTGATGAATTTTATTACCCTCCAAAACAGCTGTGCTTCCTGGATATAATTCAACGCCAGCGCCCTGAATGCAAACAAAACAAAACAAAACGTTTAGTTTAATGTTCACATGAAAGCCAAGAATAATTTGTTCACTACAGTATATCAAAGTTTTGCATGAATAAAAAGAAACACATTTAGCACTGTGATTAACACCTTAGAAAATGGCTTCCTTTAAGCACAGAGATTGATCTTCACTGTCAAGGTGCAAAGTGGACTTTAACAGTCACCATTCTTGGGATGTATGGGAGGACCAATCCACAATGTCTGGAGCACATGTTCCTTTTTCATTTTTTCCCACTGAGCCTTTACTGTCCTAGCAGTTTTTAAAATTCTGGGCACCACAATTCAAGAGATATTGACAAGCTGGGATGTGTCCCGAGGAGGGCGACTAAAATGATCAAGGATCTGGAGAACAAGCCCTATGAGGAGCGGCTTAAGGAGCTGGGCATGTTTAGCCTGAAGAAGAGAAGGCTGAGAGGAGATATGATAGCCATGTATAAATATGTGAGAGGAAGCCACAGGGAGGAGGGAGCAAGCTTGCTTTCTGCTTCCTTGGAGACTAGGACGCAGAACAATGGCTTCAAACTTCAAGAGAGGAGATTCCATCTGAACATGAAGAACTTCCTGACTGTGAGAGCCGTTCAGCAGTGGAACTCTCTGCCCCGGAGTGTGGTGGAGGCTCCTTCTTTTGAAGCTTTTAAACAGGGGCTGGATGGCCATCTGTCAGGGGTGATTTGAATGCAATATTCCTGCTTCTTGGCAGGGGGTTGGACTGGATGGCCCATGAGGTCTCTTGCAACTCTTTGATTCTATGATTCTAACAAACCAGACACGTGTTTGTTTTGTTTTTGCTTTCTAGAAAGAAGTAGGCAAAACAATTAGTTTAGACTTAACAAAGTAAACTAGTAGAAATGAATTTGAAGCCAAAAACATGGAAGTTAAAGACGACTGCTTGACAGAGGAGGCTTACATGAGGCCCATGTAAAATGGGAAAAAAAACAAAACAAATATCTGGATAGTCATAAACCAGTGAGTTTTGGAAAGTAATTTTAGAAGAGTATAAGATTGAGCAAGAGCAAAGAAGTGGACACAAAAGTAATAGTAAATGGAAAGAAAAAGGAAGAAAAAAGGCACAACTTACCAGAAAAAAAATGTGATAATCAAATTTTAAAAACTCAAAAGCTTTAAGGAGGGTGGAAAAGGTAAAATGGATCCCTATATTAATTAAGTGTATAACATTACAGCAGTAACAAAATCTCCACTGGGAAACAACACAACTTTCCTGTTGCAAACTGACTGCCAGTTTGTTTTCTAAGAACAATTTGAAGTGCTTATTATGACACAAACTCCTATATGGCTCAGGTTGAGGCTATTTGGAAGAAGCAAAGACCACCAGCATTGAAGTGATGGTCCTCTGCCATCAACTCCGCTGGACCAACCACGTTGTCTGGATGCCCGACCACCGTCTCCCAAAGCAGTTGCTCTACTCTGAACTCAGGAATGGAAAACAGAATGTTTGTGGGCAGGAAAAGAGATTTAAAGATGGGCTCAAAGCCAACCTTAAAAACTCTGGCATAGACACTGAGAACAGGGAAGCCCTGGCCTGTGAGCGCTCCAGTTGGAGGTCAGCTGTGACCAGCAGTGCTGCAGAATTCAAAGAGGCACAAATGGAGGGCAAAAGAGAGAAATGTGCCAAGAGGAAGGCCTGTCAAGCCAACTGGAAACCAATGCCCTCACTGTGGGAGACGATGCAGATCAAGAATAGGGCTCCATAGTCGCCTATGGACCCACCCTGGAGGCTTATCCTACTCAGACGAGGGATCACCTAACTAATTAAGTAATTTGGCAGATCGCATTTCCAAGGTACAGAGATTCTCAGGAGACACCCTTCTCTCGGTACCACCCATATCACAAGCTCGGTTGTTGAGAAGACAAGAGAGGGCCTTCTCATCTCGAACTCCCTTCTCTGTCTAGGGAACCAAGATGTCATTACAGCAGCAGATTGAAGCTTTTATTCAGGAAGGGTTTTAAAGAAGAAACTTTCAAAAGCTGAGCCAGGGGTGCTGTGTAGGGTTTAGCATTTAGTTATATGTTATTTATATATTTATATTTTCATATAGGTTTTTAATCGTAGTAACTATTTTAGTAGCTTCCATGTTTAATTGTTTTTAGGTTTTAAATTGTATATTGTTTTTAGTGTTGTTGGCACTTTGGCTTGCTTTTTTGAGGAAAAAAGTGGGAAATAAATATAACATCTATACTTACTTGGAATAAAATAGGACCTGGGTTGTTGTAGGTTTTTTCGGGCTATATGGCTATGTTCTAGAGGCATTTCTCCTGACGTTTCGCCTGCATCTATGGCAAGCATCCTCAGAGGTAGTGAGGTCTGTTGGAACTAGAACATGGTCATATAGCCCGAAAAAACCTACAACACCCCAGTGATTCCGGCCATGAAAGCCTTCGACAAAATAGGACCTGCTTCTAAATAGACTTCGAGAACAGGCATTTCTTTGTAAATATCCTGTTTTCATGCAAATACTTTACATTCACACACACACACATATATATATATTGCATCACAACCTGAACCGAAAAAGTACCTGTGCTCCAGTAATCTCACTGTTTATAACTGTCAAAGAAGCTCCAACAAGTACACAGATGCCAGTTCCTTCACATTTCAGAATACAATTCTCCAAAACTGTGTGTCCGGATTCAACTACAACAATACCATCAACAGTCCCTTCCTGTAGTAAGGTAATATTCATTAATTTCACATTTTGGGCCCTGGATACTACAAAGCTCTCGTGGGCAGGCTCTGAAACAATTACTGTTTCCTCTGGTCTTCCAACTCCTAAATAAAATAGGATATTTTCGTTATTAAAGACAAGTCTGCACCCCACTCCAAATAATTAGGTGATGTTATAAATGATTCACCAATGCTGCACATGCATATAATTGCCCCATGAACTGTGCATATCTACCATTTCTACCATTTGAGTGATATTTCTCTTTAAAAAGAACTGCCTTGATAGAAAACTATATAAACAAATCATTATTCTGTAAATTCTGAAAATCAGAGAAATATTCCTATTTTAATCCATTTCTAGTCTGTTAAATTTTCTTTTACATTTTGGTAATCCAGTTATTAAATCTTATATCTTGCTTCTAATCTGGGAATTGTAAACACAAAAGAAGAGGATACATATTCTAATTACCTTTAATAATAATATCTTCAGTTAGCATTGCAAGGTTTGCTGCCTTATATTCTCCAGGAAAGAGAAGCACATTATCTCCACTGTAACAGCTGCCTAAAGCAGAGTTTAAGTTATCATGTTGTTGAATAAGCGTGTTAGAAGATAAGTCTTTAACCTGGAAATGAGAGAAGCACAGTATGAAAAATAGGAAGTGGGTCAACATCAATTGCTGCAACTGTTGCAATTCCCATCATAAAGAATGAATGAAAGAGAGTTATTTTAAAAACAAATACAATTAAATGAAAAATTAATCTAAGTCTTCAAAAACAAGCAAAAGTGAGTCAGAAATAAAGACATTTTGAAATCACTGATTGTGGCAACAAAACACAAAAATATTGATATTTATATCATTTGCTAGACAGTTGAACAATGTAAATATAGCCTTACTACTAACACACCCAAAAACACATGGGGAGAATAAATTAACTGAGTCTACATTAAAGTAAGATAGAACAATTCTGCACAGTTTAGCTTAAGAAACAGAGGCAGCATATGGATTTGAAGACGGAAGAAATAGAAATAAAGACTTGAAGAAGCTGCAACAGTGAAGAGAAGGGCCAAACAGACAAATGAATATTTCCTTACCATTTCTGGTGTAACTGTTTTGGCAATAATATAAGTTACACTTTTTCTGTCTTCTCTGTATCCTTTCCTTCGTTTCAATATTCGTGGTGTCAGAGGTCCATGAGCCCTGAAATCGAAAGTGAACTACAATTATTATTAAACAAAGCATTCTCTGGATGCATGTTAACCATACTGACTTAAAGTATACATATTATTTGTTTCAGTTTTAATTCAATGTGGATATTTAGTCCTGAACAATATCTATAGGCAAAATGATTATGCTAGAAATGTGTGATACTATTAACCCTTTAAAAATGTAAAGCAAACAAAATATGAAGTACGGGCAGTCCCCGAAAAGGTATCTCCACTAAAGCTTTGTTACCAATCCTTGTATCCACGACAAGCCACGTTTCTCAAAATCCAAATCTTATAGCAGGGACAGAAAATGAGATGAAATTGTAACTTGGGAACTGTCTGTATTCACTAGTTTTTACTTTTTCCAAGACAATTCTCTTATACAGTAACTGAAACAATGTATTGTAGACATCAAAGAACCATGTCATCAATCATGATTTTTGATTTGACGCCTTGAGAAGAAAAAAGGTGAGTTGCAATTATTTAGCTTTAAACAGTATTTTAAAAAGTTTAAAACATGTAAAGGATAATGTGATGAAGCTTTTAAGCAGCATTCTACAAACCACAAGAAGAGCTGAATTCTTCAAAGACAGAGCCTAGAAAATTAGGTTATTAGAATTATCACACTTAAATTTTAAAGTAGTTAGTAAGTAACTTATCTCAGTTCTTATGTTCCATGTCCTCAACTAATTCATTCACCTTAATTTTTTACAAAATATATTATACATGTAAGGTCAATTTTAATCCCACAAATATAAGATATACACATGTAAGCTAAATCCTGCATTATGCATGCGGAGCATCATGTTTTGAATCCTGTCATTACACCAGATCAACTGGCTCAGCCTAAGGTTGCTTACACTCCAGGTCCAAGGCATGTGCAAAGACATGAACATCATTGATCACAGTCTGAGGGTCTAGTTACATGGGCCACAAAATGGAGACCATACTCTGATTAGGTGTCCAGGCAGCTATCTGACCCACCCCTATCTCACTGGATTGTCACCTTTAACTTTTCTGTTGTTTGTCATCACAGCAATGACCATGGAGCTCTGGACAAGCTCCTGGCCATCACTGCTGACCACTTTTATATGACCCTAGGGGCTGGAAGTCCCTGAATGTCATGTGGACATCCAGATGTTACTTCTAGTTCAATTTGGGATATGTATAGATAGGCCTTAAGTCACACTCACTCAAGACTTTCGAGGAAGAGTACATATGAGGAGTGTCAGAATCTGAGAATTCAGATGTGGAAGAGTGTCAAATATGTGAAGTCTGCAGAATCCGAAGAGGAAAAGGAGCAGGGGAACACCAGATGCATCACTTTGCCCTGATGAATGTTGTTAAGGAGAGCACAGTGACACTACGCCTGTAAATAAGTCAGAGCAGGAAGTGATTCCTCACCAACACAAGGTCAAACTGAGAACATATGCGTGTATTGGGTTATATGGCCATGTTCTAGAAGCATTCTCCTGCAAAGGTGAGAGGATCCCTCTTGTCCTTTGCTGAAAGTAGCATTTATTGGATTTTCTTAGTGGGTCTGTAGATAGTTTGTATGTTGTGTTTCCTCATTAGGTTCCCCATGCAGTCAGTGGTTTCCTTGATGTATGGCAAGAACACTTTTCCCTCTGGGTGGATCTTTGTCTTTACTCTCGTGGCTTGTTCTCTGTCTTGCTCCACCTCAGACATCAGAAGAGCTGCAAGACTAAGAACAAGCCACTAAGAAAATCCAACAAATGCTACGTTCAGCAAAGGACAAGAGGGATCCTCTCACCTTTGCAAGAGTCTACCGTATCCATGCAGCTGTGGTGGGCAAGTCTACATAGGGACCACCAAACGCAGCATTGCCCAAACACGAATCAAGGAACATGCAAGGCACTGCAGACTACTTCAACCAGAGAAGTCAGCCATAGCAGAACACCTGATGAACCAACCTGGATACAGCCTACTATTTGAGTACAGGGAAATGCTGGACTACTCTAACAACCACCATGTCAGACTACACAGAGAAGCCATTGAAATCCATAAGCATGTGGACAATTTCAACAGAAAGGAGGAAAGCATGAAAATGAACAAAATCTGGCTACCAGTATTTCAAAAAACTCTAAAATTATAACAGTAAAACAACACTCAAACACAGGAGAACATCAGAGGGGAAACATTCAAGGACAGCAAATCATTTCTCAACAAAAGATTCCCCCAGGCACTAACAAGCCACACCTAAAAACTTCCAGGCCATCAAATGCTAATCAAAGTGGCCAACTGAAACAGTCACGCCTAGCTCCAACAGATAAGAGTTCTTTCTCCCACCCTGGACATTCCACAGATATAAACTCAAATTTCCTCGTTTTCAACAGACCTCACAACCTCTGAAGATGCTTGCCATAGAAGCGGAAACAACTTAGTAGGATACTTGGGAAGGCCAAGCTTGTTCTTGATGTGCAGGGGAAGAATTAACTGAATCAGCTCAATAGTCATGGCCTCTGTCAGGCACACAGTCAACCTGGGTCAATTGTGGTTCTGACATGAGGAAAATGGCACCCTTTCTGAAACCTTTGCATGTCTTGACATCTTTTCCTTATGCTGTCATTTCTCACCCCAGTGCTTAGAGGTAGACACAAAAAAGGTCTTGGATTGAGAGACTGAGGTGGAAGCGGGGTGTTTCAAGGTGCCCCTGGGTTGTTTTCTTTTGATTTCCAACCTCTTGCAAAAATCATTTAACCCGAATCAATGAGCCAGGTGCAATCAGAGCAAAGGATGATCAAGATTCAGGGCCCAAAATGGACAGCTTACTAGACACCAAGATTTGCTGGTATAATAACACTGTGTTCTTTTGCCTGGGGTGAAACTTTGCAATGGACATTAGGTCCCATTCATAGCCTTCGCCAAGGTACAAAAGGAATTGTGTATGTTCATCCCGCTCACGAATTTTGGCCCCCACAGGCTAAATATTTCTTAAAAGAACTGGAGGAAGCCACCAGTATAAAGAATTGGCAACCAAAGGGAAGGTCAACACGGGTGGAGTGTTTAGGTGGGAGGTGAGGGGATAAAATCCCCAGGATTGGGAAGAGTAATCACTATAAGGCTTATGTAAATAGTTCTAGAAGGTTTCAAATAATGCAGTGTAGAGAATGCATTTGTTGAGTTACAGACACAACAAAGCAGATGTTATTTCAAATACATTTTAATACATTTTCAGCTTAAAGTGAAATTTAAAGTATGATCTTTCCATATATTGATTTGGAAAGCATCAGAAGGAAACAGTTATTTAAGTATATATTACTCTCAGAACCTAATGCTATGATTCTAATCTTAACACATATAAGATACAAGGCTGCAATCGTAGACATTTACCTTGGAATTAACTTCATTAACTACAAGTGAACACATACATAGGACTGCGATATAATTCAGTACCAAGGTGACTATAGTTACAATATTAGCAAAATGATAGATATTAAAAGCAAATAGCTGATTAACAGCCAACATCATTTTCCTTTCAGAGACTTTTTTAAAAAAACACATGACAAATGATATTACCTTAGGCGTAAATCTTCCCATATTTTTAACAATCCACACAACATTATTAATTCATAGTATTTTTTCCAACATTCAATTGCTTCTTCTGCTGTGGGTTCTTCCTTAATATTGCTTTGGTAATTAATCAATTCTAAATGCATGCTCTTGTACTTTTCCAGATGTCTTCTAAAACGATGCGCAATTGGCGGAGGAATAATCCCATTTTGAATATCACACCAACTATGAAGAGTTAAGAAAATTAGAACATTTCCTTTTGAAGCTGAATATAAGAAAATTGAGCCTTTGTTCTCACTAACTGCAGATGAGGTGGCCCAAATGTAAAATGTATTGCAATGTAGAAGCTATGGGGAAAAATACTTTTTTCCCCAGAGAAAGGGACAGTGATTTCAAAGAAACTGATGAGGAGGAAAACCAGTACAATACCAGCACCTTTAAAGACTGAAAATCACTTGATTCCTTGGTTTTGCCAATTCATGAAAGGCAAGCAAAGAATCCCCAAAAAGCAGAAGAAACTGCCAACACAAAGTAAATTACAGTCAGCCTTCCACATTAGCTGGGATTAGGAGTGCAGGACCTTAGCAAAAATCACACACAAAAAACAACACTATTTTGTTTACATGAGAACAGCTCTCTAGAAATCTCGGTCCTCCAGTGTGACTCTATGATTAATTTGGCAACAGAGTCACACTGGAGGCCCTAAGGATTCCTAGAGAAACCATTTTAATAAAATCTACAAATAATGAAATCCTCAAAAGTCAACCTCACAAAAGTAGTTCTCTCTACTGGTTCTTCGTAATAATGTCAAACAAAGACAATTATAGCCACAAATACCATGAGAAAAGCAAACCTAGACAAGGAGTTGCATTTTTCTCAAATGCACAAAATCTTACATAAAATACTTCTTACATGGTTTTAAGAAGTGATTTGTGACAGTAAATGTATGAAAACTGTGTCTTAAATATTTATCATAATTCTAAACAAGAAGATTTTCAACTTTTCAGGAAAAGGCTTCAGAACAATACCAACCCATCCTTTTCCATTTTCCAAGGGTTTTTTCCCCCACAGGCTTCCACATTTCTCTGAGATCCTAATCCTGACTTTGAACTGTACTTCAAACTTAAAATCCACATAATATGTTGTTCTTCTATGAATATACATATATACACACACACACAATATAAGAACGTCAGGAAGCAGGCTTCTAGCCTAACCATCATGTTAGCACTCAAGGTAATGTCACCTAGAGGACCTTTTCATCGGCTGCCCCAAGACTGTGGAATGACCTGCCAGAAGAGCTCCAACGGCTAAATGAGCTGCCAGAAGACCTATTTCTTCCAGCGGGCCTACCCAATCAGGTTTGATCATGATTTTTAAATTCGCATTTAGTGTTGTAATCTTTGTTCTATGTATTTTAATATGCATTTTATAGAATGTTTAAGATGATTATGTGTTTTAGCTATGTTGGAACCTGCCTCAAATCATAAGGAGAGGCAGGTAAGAAATAAAATTATTATGATTATTTATTTACTTTATATACCGCTTTTCTCAGCCTTCAGGTGACTCAAAGCAGTGATGATGTTATTTGGTGACTTTGTTTTTGTTTTGTTGGAAATATTCCAGCATTTGAGCAATCGGCCATAGAATTTCCATTTGCTCTACTTCTTATAAAAACGAAGCCTGACAAGTACACTTACATTTTAATTCTTTCTTCTATCAGTGCAGCATAAGTCTCGCTAGTTTCATCATCATCCCAATCTCTCCAAAGGAAATCATAGAAAAACCTAAATGGGATTTAAAATAACATGACCTTGATGTGTTTGTTATTTTAATGTATCAAATAATATATAGACTGTAACTCAGTTTGCAAGCATTAATTGTTAAAAGACTAACAACTTAGTAGGAGAGAGAAAAATAGGGAAAATAAATATAACATTTCAGAAACAGGTTATTCTTTATGTGGCTATAGGTGGAATAAATCTTTGTATAGGCTGCATCCGTCCTTCTTTCTCGGAAGAAGAGAATTCAATTCTTTAAGAGGCCTTGGATTGAGCATTCTCGACAAAAGCCGAATTTGCCTTAGGATGATGTGTAAACTAAGGGAGCTCCTCCATCCTCCTGGATGCTGTAACAGGTGCCCAACTTGCATGACTCAGAGGCACCAATGATGGATTAGCCCAGCGTATATGAGGCATCCAGAGGAAACATGACAAGAATGCTGTCACCGAAGCAGTGGAAGATATAGCATTATAGATAGGATCACTTAATGGTTCTTCCACCTTCTTCACTTGGGAGTTTCAAAGCCCTGGTCAGCCTAGACATCAGATCAGCAAAGGCTTGGGCATTTCCCAACAGAAAGAAGGGTGAAAATATATGCTTTCTCGCAGAGCTATTATTCCTCCCAAAGTGTAGTAACTGAGTATGCATAGTATTTGAATTCCCCTGAAATATCTTCAACCATTAATCAAAATCATTTTTTGACATTTAGTTATGTACCTGAGTTGTTTCTATTTTGAAAGAGATTCTTCAACATTATTACTCTGTTGAATATTACTTTTTTTAAAAGCTTACCTCACAATTTCTAAAGCACTGGCTATATCAGACACTACAGTATCCTGCCCCTCTACAGGATAGATTTCCAAAAGAGGCACACAATGATCCATTTCCTTCAGAACTTCATCAACTAAAGGTCTTGGAATATTGGCAATATTAGAGGAGAAGGGTTCAGCAACAGAAACAGAAACTTTAAAGTTAGCAGAGGGATTCTCAAGTAGTTTGAAAGTAACCTAAAAATGTTACAAAGAAAGAAACATTACAATGAAAATGTGTATTAGTCAGTATATTCAGCACCGTTTTACTTGCTATATGAAAAACTAAAAATCTTAATTACTGCTTTAAGTCTCTTTAAGAGAAAAGGTTATATATAAGTGGGTATTATTATTGAACAGAAAAAAATATATTTCTAAAAATCTGTGGTTTTGTAATATTTATTCTAATAATGAATAGATAGGTAAAGGTAAAGGTTTTCCCCTGACATTAAGTCCAGTCGTGTCCGACTGGGGGTTGGTGCTCATCTCCATTTCTAAGCCGAAGAGCCAGCGTTGTCCATAGACACTTCCAACATCATGTGGCCAGCATGAATTCATGGAGTGCTGTTACCTTCCCGCCAGAGCGGTACCTATTGATCTACTCACATTTGCATGTTTTCGAACTGCTAGGTTGGAAGAAGCTGAGGCTAACAGCGAGAGCTCACGCCGCTCCCCGGATTCAAACCTGCAACCTTTCGGTCAGCAAGTTCAGCAGCTCAGTACTTTAACCCACTGCGCCACCGGGGGCTCCTTAATGAACAGATATAATTACAATATTAAGCATGCGATTCTACATTAGAGCAAGTTATCCTACAGATAGTGACCACTGGGTGAAAATTGCAATTTCTTGGAACCATCACAAGATATGATTCTTAGCATGAGATAAAATTAGTGAGACAACATCATTTATTTTGTATTGAAAACTTTAAAAACAAGAATATTGATTAAAAACTATTTCTGAAGAACTATGATACATTGCTTTTTCTCCTATCTTTTTTCTGTGCCTGTCACTTTCATTGCCATGTAGCAGCCAGTGGAAGATGACTAAACAACATTTGGCTCTGTGACTACAGCATTTGCCAGGATTTCTGGAGGACACTTATGAAAATACCTTCAGCACTGTACATCTGGCTCTAGGCACATAGCCAAATGGTTTCCGGCCCTCCTACCACTTAGCTCCAACTATTGTGTGGTTACAGAAAGTATAAAAAAGTGGGTTTTCAGGCAGTTATGGTTGTGAAGGGAAATATAGAATACAGACCTCTGCAATGACAAAAGAAAAGGCATCTGCAGGCAAGAAGCAGACTTATGCCCGCATTTTGTCACGAATAGGATGCCAGCCTTTGAGATTATGCTATTTATGACACTGCCAAATTTACCAATTAAAAGCCACATGACTGGACTAATCTCATGAAACACTCTGTTATGTGGAAACCTAAAATGTCAGTTCTGCAATTTGAGAGCATCATGATAAATATGACCACAACTGGACAGAGGTTTCATTCAATATTACTGTGCTACATACACTACAATAGCTAATGATGAAGAATTCAGGGAGTGCCACATCAACAACTTCTGGAGTGCCGTGCAAATTCCATCTTGCTTTAGGAGTTCAAGAGTACTTCTTCTCAAAATGCAAACAGGATAATAATAATTACACTTTATTTATATTCCATCCTTCTGCCATGGGGAGTCAGTGTAAACAGATAGAATCATAGGATCATAGAATCATAGAGTTGGAAGAGACCTCATGGGCCATCCAGTCCGACCCTCTGCCAAGAAGCAGGAAAACTGCATTCAAAGCACTCCTGACAGATGGCCATCCAGCCTCTGTTTAAAAGCTTCCAAAGAAGGAGCCTCTATCACACTTCGGGGCAGAGAGCACCACCGCTGAACGGCTCTCACAGTCAGGAAGTTCTTCCTCATGTTCAGATGGAATCTCCTCTCTTGTAGTTTGAAGCCATTGTTCCGCGTCCTAGTCTCCAGGGAAACAGAAAACAAGCTTGCTCCCTCCTCCCTGTGACTTCCTCTCGCGCATTTTATACATGACTATCATGTCTCCTCTCAGTTTCTCTTCTGAAGGCTAAACACGCCCAGCTCTTTAAGCCGCTCCTCATAGGGCTTGTTCTCCAGACCCTTGATCATTTTAGTCGCCCTCCTCTGGACACATTCCAGCTTGTCAATATCTCTCTTCAATTGTGGTGCCCAGAATTGGGCACAGTATTCCAGGTGTGGTCTAACCAAGGCAGAATAGAGGGGAAGCATGACTTCTCTGGATCTAAACACTATACTCCTATTGATGCAGGCCAAAACCCCATTGCCTTTTTTTGCCGCCGCATCACATTGTTGGCTCATGTTTAACTTGTTGTCCACGAGGACTCCAAGATCTTTTTCACATGTACTGCTCTCGAGCCATGTGGCTCCCATTCTGTATCTTTGCATTTCATTTTTTTCTGCCTCAGTGGAGTATCTTGCATTTGTCACTGTTGAACTTCATTTTGTTAGTTTTGGTCCCTCTCTCTAATCTGTCAAGATCGTTTTGAATTCTGCTCCTATCTTCTGGAGTATTGGCTATCCCTCCCAATTTGGTGTCATCTGCAAACTTGATGATCACACCTTTTAACCCTTCATCTAAGTCATTAATAAAGATGTTGAACAGGACCGGGCCCAAGACGAAACCTTGCAGCACTCCGCTCGTCACTTCTTTCCAGTTTGAAGAGGAAGCATTGGCGAGCACTGCTTAACCAATTACAGATCCACCTAACCATAGTTTTGCCTAGCCCACATTGGACTAGTTTGCTTGCCAGAAGGTCATGGAGGACCTTGTCGAAATACTGGCAAACATTCAATGCCTTGTTAACAATGCAATGAAACACACAAATTCAAACAAAAGCAAAGGATTCTCCTTTCATTTCCAGCTTTGGAGGTTTTGCTCAGCGCTGGGTGATGTGCTGTTGTCCATTTCCAAGCCGAGAAGCCTGGTTGTCGCCTCCTGGTCATGTGACTAGTATGACTGCTTGGAGCGTCTTATGCCTTTCCCACCGAGGTGGTACCTATTTATCTATTCACATTTGCATGTTTTCGAAGTGCTAGGTTGGCAGGAGCTAGTGCTAACAATGGGAGCTCACTCCATCCTGCGGATTTGAACTGCCACCCTTCAGGTCAGCACCTCAGAAGCACATTGCGCCACCATGGCAAGCAAGATTGTTGAGTCACAGAGCATTTTATATAGTACCTGGCATTGTTCAGGGGCTTCTGCCCCCTTGCTTCCCTCACAATGCCTCCATGGCAACTGTCTGCCAACTCTCCTTTACATTCTCAACTTCACTCACATACCTTCCCCCCTCTTTTCTTTCTTCCCTTCTCCCCTTTCCCCATACACCTTCTCCCTTCATCCCTTCTTTCTTTCCTTCCCCTTATAAAATTTTCTTTCTCTTCCTTCCCTCCTTTTTCTTCCTCCCTTCATTTCCCTTTTTCCCCTCCCTTTCCTCCTTCATGCCTTCCTTCCCTCATACATGTCACCTAGCACCAGTCAAGCCAGTACACTCCCTTTCTCAGTGACATCACAAAGGGCCACCACCTAGGAACAGCTAAATGTCAAACTACCTCATTCCCTTTATTTCCCAGTAACATCATAGAGGACCCCTTAACCTTGCCAGAGTAAATCCGGTTTCCCTCAACTCTGGGGCCAAAAGGGATGGGTTTAAATCCCTCAATTATTTCAAGTTAGAGAATGAAGGATATGTGTGGTAAGTTTGGTCCAGATCCATCCAACCGTTTAGGAGCTTTTGTAGTGCAAACAGACAAAAGATCAACAAAACATACATACTTTGAATTTTACAGATAAGAAAGCTTTGTAAGTAAGTTCAGATCTGAATTCTGTTAATAAAAACAAAATACATATAATGTAATAATATCATGGTTTACTCATAATTAGGTTTGGGTATTGACAATTAAGCTTGCTTAGTTAGACCACTGGAGAATTTAACAACCATCCTACTACATGCTGAGCTCAGTAATGAAAATACTGGAACATGAGAGAGCTCTTTTATCTCACAAAATCGAATCCCTTGTCATGAACTTACGTAAATTCTCCTACTGATTCTTTTACCCTTGTCACTCTATTTCCCTCTGCTTTCATCTTATAATTTAATCCCATTTTACCAAGTGTATAATTTAATCAAGTTTTATTGTGTTTTAATTTATTTTAGTTAACTATTACAGGGGTGTTAGGATTGTGATTGGTGTCTATTTGTGTATTTTTGTCTTTTATTGTTGATATTGTTAGTGGACTAATAATAACAACAATAATTTTATTCTTTATTCTCAAGGCGGCTTACAGATGGCTCAAAGTGCCTAAATCAAAACATAAAATGAGCCACAAATTACAAGTAGAAAGAGATCTATCTACTGCAACATTCCAAAACAAAGGCTGCCAACAAGTTTTCAAATAAAAGGGGACAGAAAATTAGCACTACTATTCTTTGCAATATTTAAAATTATTTTCCAAAATTCTAGACGAATATATTTTTAAAAATAACACATTTGTTATTGATCTTAGTAATGAAATTAATGGTAAACATCAGTTTAGTTACCTCAACGAACACACCGACATATGGTATGGGAATTTCTTCAGAACTGACAAAAAAAAAGTCTGGATTAGTCTTCCAGATTCCAAACCATTTTTCCTTCTGCTTCAATTTTTCCAAAAGGTATTTGCTAATGGCTTCATTGACATCTTCTGCCTTTTGCAGGATAGAAGGGAGGAATGTACAATATCCAAATTAGCCGCTTTATTCAGGTTTAGAAATTACTTAAGATATTTTTCAGGTAAAAGGAATAAATTCAAAAGGGGATTTATACTATTAGCTAGGCTCAATATGCTAAATTGTATGATCTAAGTTGCCAGGGTCCCATTGCTTTTTTTTTCTTCCCCTGAATTATAAATGCATCTGGCTAAATAGTCATTCCTTTTGATTGTGGAAGGCATACTTTGTGTCAAATACAGGTTACATATCCCACATCAGGAACTCTGAAATACTGCATCCATAAGGGTTGCTGAGACAGGGGTCATCCACACTGACCATTTAATGCAGTTCCAAATCGGCTCTGAAGAAAGCATTTTTGCTACACAGATATACAGGATATACAGGAAATCCTGGAATCAATTTGAGAACTGAATGGTGATCACGCAAACCACAGAGTACTGATGCACATTGCAGGATTTTCTTTTGAGTGCTTTTGTTGTCTAGCTGCCAGTTTGAACTAGTTTTGAACTGCATTAAATGCTCAGAGTAGATGAGACTATAATGAAACCTTTGCTTACTGATGGTTCAATGTACAATATTTTGTTTCATGTACATAATTATTTAAAAATTCCCTTAAATTACCTTCAGGCTAGGTGCATAATAGTAGCATGTTTATGAAACATAAATGAATTTTATGTTTAGACCTGGGTCCCATCTCCATATCATATCTACATAGAAATATGGTATTCCAAAATCCCCCAAAAATCTGAAATCCAAAATGCTTCTGGTCCCAAGCATTTTGGGTAAGTGGTGCCCAACTTGCCTACCTTTTCTCTAGTGTTTTTTTTTAAAGTGCTGTGATATTCAAAATTGTCAGATTATAGTACTCAATAAAGTTTTTTCTGAATGGCACGAGAATGGACTGGCTTCCTAATTTAAGTGAGGTGGCAAAAACTGAAGAGTTGTACAAAAACACAAAATGGCAATGCAACAGGGGAAGGAACACAATGGTGTAGCTCTCATATTGTTGCTGCAATCTCTCAATTCATTTCAGATGCTTCTGAGCTTTTCTGTTGAGTTCGAGGGTCAGAGAAGAAGATGGAGAAAACAGAGCAGCCTGCCTCAGAGGAGAGTGTGTGCTCTATCAGTGTTTAACACAAATGATCAGCCACTGCCAGAAGGGACAGAGTTTTATCTATGCTTATGACAGTGCCATCACCGCTCAAGGAGAGAGCTTTGAAATAATTGAACTGAAGCTCTCTGAAGCTTGGGGCTCAAAAGCAACAAACCAAACAAGCTAACACTCCTTTCATCCTCGAGAAATCTGTTTATGTGGTTCATGATTTTTTGTTGAGTTTTATGTTATGTTTATTTTTGCTGTTTTTAGCCTTGTGCCCCGCTTTGAATTCCACTCATGGGAGAAAAGTGGGATAAATAATAATAATAATAATAATAATAATAATAAATAATTAATAATAATAAATACATCACACAGTCCTAAACGCTTGGGAGGTGTTTGACTTGTTATTTTGTGATACAAAATCCAGCACATATGTATCGTTTGCTGTGTCATACTGTGTTTTTGTGTCAGTATAAGCATAATATATTTATTTATACCCTACTTTATCTCCCCAAAGGGGACTCAAAGTGGCTTAACATAAAAGCATTAGTAGTGAATTTAAAACATACAAACATATGTTAATTAAAACAGAATTAAACACAAACAGCACTAAAGAATAGTTAAAATGCATCAGAACATATTCAAAGTTCAAAGAATGGCGAGGAACCATGACTTTCCTCAATCTAGACACTAGACTCCTTCTGATCCCGTTGGCTTTTTTAGCAGCTGCATTACACTGTTGGCTTATGTTCAACTTGTCCACTTTTTCTTCAAAATCCCAATGAATAACTGTGCTAAACATGGAAGTCTAAAAGCAGATATGACACAAACACAGTTCGGAACAATCCTTCCAAACTTTTCTGGTGAGTTCCAGAATCAGAAAAGATGGAGAAAACAGAACAGCCTGCCTCAGCGAAGCGTGGTCTATCAGTGTTTAACACAAATGATCAGCCACTGCCAGAAGGGACAGAGAGTTTTATCTATGCTGATGACCGTGCCATACACTGCTCAAGCAGGAAGCTTTGAAATGGTTGAACAGAAGCTCTCCGAAGCTTTAGGCGCACTTACTGCCTATTACAAGGAAAATCAACAAATTCCTAATCCATCTAAAATGCAGACATGTGCTTTTCATCTTAAGAACAAGCAAGCATCTCCAGCTCTGAGGATTACCTGGGAAGGAATCACACTGGAGCTTTGCACCACACCAAAATACCTGGGAGTCACTCTGGAATGTACTCTGACTTACAAGAACCATTGCTTGACTATCAAGCAAAAAGTGGGTGTTACAAATAATATACGAAAGCTGACTGTCACAACCTAGGGATCACAACCAGATACAGTGAAGTCGTCTGCCCTTATGCTTTGCTGCTCTACTGTCGAGTACGCATGCCCAATATGGAATACATCTCACCACATTAAAACAGTGAATGTGGCTCTTAATGAGACATGCTGCATTATCACAGGATACCTACACCCCACACTATTGGAGAAATTATATTGTTCAGCCAGTATTGCACCACCTGATATCCGCTGGGAAGTAGCAGCCTGTAAGGAAAGGACCAAGGCAGTGACATCTCTCTCGCCCATCTCTGTTCAGACTTCAGCCAGCATACCAACGACTTAAATCAAGAAACAGCTTCCTAAGATCTACGGAGATACTCGCAAAAACACCTCTGCAAGCGAGAGTTCAAAAGTGGCAGGTTAAAACCCGGAATGCTCTTTTATTGTAGGTGAACTATACATCCTAGTAACAACAACTCCTAAATATCAAGGACTAACTCCATCTGTGTTCACATTTGGCCAATTTTGGTCCAGATCCATCACTGTTTGAGACTACAGTGTTCTCTGGATGGAGGTGAACTACAATTCCAAAACTCAAGGTCAATGCCCACCAAACCCTTCCAGTATTTTGTTGATCATGGGAGTTCTGTGTACCAAGTTTGGTTCAATTTCATTGTTCATAGTATCATAGAATCAAAGAGTTGGAAGAGACCTCATGGGCTATCAAGTCTAACCCCCTGCCAAGAAGCAGGAATATTGCATTCAAAGCACCCCTGACAGATGGTCATCCAGCCTCTGTTTAAAAACCTCCAAAGAAGGAGCCTCCACCACACTCCGGGGCAGAGAGTTCCACTGCTGAACGGCTCTCACAGTCAGGAAGTTCTTCCTCATGTTCAGATGGAATCTCCTTTCTTGTAGTTTGAAGCCATTGTTTTGCGTCCTAGTCTCCTAGGAAGCAGAAAACAAGCTTGCTCCCTCTTCCCTGTGGCTTCCTCTCACATATTTATACATGGCTATCATATCTTCTCTCAGCCTTCTCTTCTTCAGGCTAAACATGCCCAGCTCCTTAAGCCGCTCCTCATAGGGCTTGTTCTCCAGACCCTTGCAATTGTCCACATGGTTGTATATTTCAGTGGCTTCTCTGTGTAGTCTGACATGGTGGTTGTGAGAGTGGTCCAGCATTTCTGTGTTCTCAAATAATATGCTGTGTCCAGGCTGGTTCATCAGGTGCTCTGCTACGGCTGACTTCTCTGGTTGAAGTAGTCTGCAGTGCCTTTCATGTCCCTTGATTTGTGTTTGGGCAACGCTGCGTTTGGTGGTCCCTATGTAGACTTGTCCACAGCTGCATGGTATACGGTAGACTCCTGTAGAAGCGAGAGGATCCCTCTTGTCCTTTGCTGAACGTAGCAATTGTTGGATTTTCTTGGTGGGTCTGTAGATAGTTTGAAAGCTACTGCAGACTACTTCAACCAGAGAAGTCAGCCATAGCAGAGCACCTGATGAACCAACCTGGACACAGCATTTTATTTGAGAACACAGAAATGCTGGACCACTCTCACAACCACCATGTCAGACTACACAGAGAAGCCACTGAAATATCCATGTGGACAATTTCAACAGAAAGGAGGAAACCATGAAAATGAACAAAATCTGGCTTGTTGTTCATTCATTCAGTCGTCTCTGACTCTTCGTGACCTCATGGACCAGCCCATACCAGAGCTCCCTGTCGGCCGTCACCACCCCCAGCTCCTTCAAGGTCAGTCCAGTCACTTCAAGGATACCATCCATCCATCTTGCCCTTGGTTGGCCCCTCTTCCTTTTGCCTTCCACTTTCCCCAGCATAATTGTCTTCTCTAGGCTTTGCTGTCTCCTCATGATGTGGCCAAAGTACTTCAACTTTGTCTCTAGTATCCTTCCCTCCAGTGAGCAGTCGGGCTTTATTTCCTGGAGGATGGACTGGTTGGATCTTCTCGCAGTCCAAGGCACTCTCAGAACTTTCCTCCAACACCACAGTTCAAAAGCTTCAATCTTCCTTCGCTCAGCCTTCCCTAAGGTGCAGCTCTCACATCCGTAGGTTACCACAGGGAATACCATGGCTTTGACTAGGCGGATCTTTGTTGCCAGTGTGATGTCTCTGCTCTTTACTATTTTATCGAGTTTGGACATTGCTCTCCTCCCAAGAAGTAAGTCTCTTCTGATTTCCTGGCCACAGTCTCCATCTGATCTGATCTGGCTACCAGTATTAAAAAACTGTAAAATTACAACAGCAAAACAACAGAGAGGAAACAATCAGGCACATCTAATCATCTCTCAACAAAAGATTCCCCCAGGCACTGCCAAGTCATCAAATGCTAATTACGATGGTTAGTTGAAACATTCACACCTAGCTCCAGCAGACAAGAGTCCTTTGTCTCACCCTGGTCATTCCACAGATATATAAACCCGATTTTCCTAGTTCCAACAGACCTCACTACTTCTGAGGATGCTTGCCATAGATGCAGGAGAAACGTCAGGAGAGAATGCCTCTAGACCATGGCCCTATAGGCTGGAGAAACCTACAACAACCCAGTGATTCCGGCCATGAAAGCCTTTGACAATACATTATTACTACTTCTTCCTCCTCCTTCCTCCCTTCCCCCCTCCCGGGCTGTGACGTCAACTCCCTTCAGGCCTTCTCTGCGCTCAGGGGCCCACCTTGCAGTCCTTGAGGAGCCCGTCGCAGTACAGCGCCACCTTCTCCCGGCCGGTCAGGGCTGCCAGGTAGGACGGGAACTGGTCTGGCAGAGGGCCGGCCTCTTCCTCCACCCCGCTGCCCTCCGCGGCGCCCGCGACAGAGAGGCTGCGAGGCCTTGCGCTTCGAGGCGGACCATTCGGGCCGGGCGCCTCTTCTTTCGCCTCAGCGCCGCTCGACGCCATCGCCTCAGCCACGCGCGCGCCTTTTTGCACCTCGCCGCAGACACGCGGTCCCTTAAAAAGTACGTCTCCATCCGCTCCAGGGACTACTTCTTGGCCTGTCTCATGCGGCCAATGGGGGCGGCGGTAGGGCGCGCGCCGTGCGCGTCACAAAGCGCCGCTAACCCTTCAGGAGGCTCGTTACCGCCTGTCTTCTTCCGCCTCGGATATAAAATAGTTCCAGTATAATATCTCTGAAAGTGTTGCGCGAGTTAGGCGCTGTTTCTTCCTACTTATTTGAGCACATAATGGAAGTGAATTGCATGGATTTGATGCCCAGAGCTAGAGAAAGAAGTACTTATTATCTTACAAAACACAACTGTTTTTTTCTTCTCAATATAGGCAATTTTAAATTATTATTATTATTATAACTTTATTTATATCTCCTGAAGGACTCGATGCGGCTTACATCGGCCAAGGCCTCAAAACACAATACAACAATACAATACCTAAAGCAAATTTAAAAAAATTATCTATCTGGTTCAAATATCTACCTGGTTCAAGATTGGGAAAGACGTACGGCAGGGTTGTATACTCACCCAATCTATTAAACTTGTATGCGATGTACGCGGCTTGAGGAATGCAAGGCTGGGGTGAAAATTGCTAGACGAAATATTAACAACCTTAGATGTGCAGATGATACCACTTTGATGGCCGAAAGCGAGGAGGAGCTGAGGAGCCTTCTAATCAAGGTGAAAGAAGAAAGCGCAAAAGCCGGGTTGCAGCTAAACATCAAAAAAACCAAGATTATGGCAACAAGAATGATTGACAACTGGGAAATAGAGGGAGAAAACGCGGAGGCCGTGACAGACTTTGTATTTCTAGGTGCAAAGATTACTGCAGATGCAGACTGTGGCCAGGAAATCAGGAGACGCTTACTTCTTGGGAGGAGAGCAATGTCCAGTCTCGATAAAATAGTAAAGAGTAGAGACATCACACTGGCAACAAAGATCCGCATAGTCAAAGCCATGGTATTCCCTGTAGTCACCTACGGATGTGAGCCCCCAGGGTGCAGTGGGTCCCGGCAGGACTGAAGACCGACAGGTCTCAGGTTCGAATCCGAGGACAGGCGGAAAAGCTCCCTCTATCAGCTCCAGCTCCTCATGCGGGGACATGAGAGAAACCTCCCACAAGGATGATAAAAACATCAAATCATCCTGGCGTCCCCTGGGCAACGCCCTTGCAGGTGGCTAATTCTCTCACACCAGAAATAACAAGAAATACTGTTTACCCACAAGCATCAAGAAATTACATATATTAGAAACCAACACTTTCTCGTTATTTTATTTTCCAGATCACCAGACTGAGCCCCAGTCTTACCCAACTTGTAAAGAAGATGCAAGCTCAAAATCCCATTGATGCAAACAGTATTTAATTTTCTATTTAAAATGTTGTTAAAATGTTGTTAAAATGTTTTATATACCAACCCTCTCACCTTCAAAGAGGGATTCGGACCGGTTCACAACATGTGTTAACATACAAAAAATATACAATAACAACACAATGCCACTTCATTACACGATTAAAATATCAGCACCATACACATTAAAACATTATCATCCCAGTTAAAAGAGCCAAATCGTCCGACACCATCACAATCCCATTCATCATCCTCCTTTCATGTGGGCAAAGAATTAAATCAGTTGTCAAATGCCGCGTTCCACAACCAGGTCTTTGTTAGTTTCCTGAACGTCATGAGGGAGGGGGCAGTTCTGATCTCTAATTCTTGAACCTTGTGGTCCCTGCTATCAACAAAACAATCTAAGTAGTGTATTGTCGAAGGCTTTCATGGCCGGAATCACAGAGCTGTTGTAGGTTTTTTCAGGCTGTATGGCCATGGTCTAGACTAGAGGCATTCACTCCTGACGTTTTGCCTGCATCTATGGCAAGCATCCTCAGAGGTAGTGAGGTCTGTTGGAACTAGGAAAATGGGTTTATATATCTGTGGAATGACCAGGGTGAGACAAAGGACTCTGCTGGAGCTAGGTGTGAATGTTTCAACTGACCACCTTGATTAGCATACAATGGGCTGACTGTGCCTGGAGCAAACTTTTGTTGAGAGGTAATTAGATGTCCCTGCCTGCTTCCTCTCTGCTGTGCTGTTGCAATTTTAGAGAAGCCATTGAAATACACAAGCATGTGGACAATTTCAACAGAAAGGAGAAAACCATGAAAATGAACAAAATCTGGCTACCAGTATTTTAAAAACTCTAAAATTGCAACAGCACAACAACAGAGAGGAAGCAGTTGTGTTATAGTTATGCCATTGTTAGGGTCCCACGTGTGCTATAATGTCAATCAAAATCATAAACAACCAATGAGCAACTGTACAGCTAGCTTAGACCAATGAAATGATTTGTCTTTGGAAACCAATGAGAAGGTGTATTCAATTTACTGCCAGAAATAATAAAAACGCTGGAGCCCCATTTGGGGGTTGCAAGTAAACTGATTGCATTCCTGTATGTTTGTTTGTCAATATTGATACGTATTTGTAGTAAGAATCCAATTTATGGCTTCCTCCTTGCATGGCTACATTGGGCCGTTAAGGGGACTCCTAAACTTGCCCCTTCATGGGGACATAAAATATCTCGTGGAAACCTTTCATATTTTTTTTAAAAAACAATGATATATTGTTTATTTTATTTAGACTAGAGATTTCTCATTACATTCATGCTACATCTACACACTGCAGCCAACACACTTAACACGTCGCAACACACAGTTTGGAAAGTTCTGGTCTGGGGGATTCTGGAAGCATACATCCAGAAGAAGGCAAAGGCAAATCTTCTCTGAGCAAATCTTGCACCAAAAAAAAAACAATAACCCCATGATGGCCTTATGGTCACCCTGAGTCGGAAACCATTAATCCAAAATAACCTCCAGTCTTCTGGTCTGGAATCTGGTTTCAACAGACTGTTGTAATCAGTCATATCTTCCCGCTGATGCAGGCATGTTTAATCTGTTCGTGGTTCACATATTCCCATCCGAAAATATGTGAAATAGCCCTCAGCAGCTCTGGCAGCTGCAAGTTGACTCTGATGTTTCCCTCCTTGTTCAGATAGTGTCACAGAAGGACTCATCTTTGAATACAAACAGATGCAGTCCAGGGGAATGTATCTGCCCGAGATCCCAAATGTTTTGGGAGTTAAAGCACACCTTATCCTTTACATGTTATATGTTTGCTGAGAAGCACACTAAAGCACTACTAGTGTTTTGTGTAGTATGTAGTGATTCATATTCTTACCTGAATACAGGCAGTCCCCAGGTCACAAATATCCATCTTACATATGATTCATAGTTAAGAAAGGAAGTATAACAAATAGGGAATTATTTGATAATAAAAATCCCCAAACCCAACCGAACACCACTTAAGATTGGATTTGGCTTCAGTGATTAAAAGCCTCCCCCCTCCCCCCTTCTTTAAAAAGATTTAAAGAAAGCTGGAACTTTCTTCTGGCCGAAAACCTCTTTTTAAAAGCCCACTGGCCGCCACCAACTTAAAAATACTGGTAAGCCCTTGGCTTACTCGAGGAATCTTAGGCAAGAGTGTGTTGGGTTAGCCCTCAGGCTTATATTCTGAGGTAACACTAAAGATTGTTCTTTAAAATCCATGCTGCCACCATTAAGCTCTTGATTACTGCAGGAATCTGCTTTTAAAACTTCACCCACAGAGGTACACGTGAGGCAGTTGTTGTGAACAACAAATTAATAATGTTTATTTAAAAGAACAGGAACAATTCAGGTATAAAGCTTAGCTGTTTCAAAAATACTGACTTAAAAATGTGTGGTTACATAAAGCAGTTCAGACATAGTTACATAGTTACATAGTTACACAAGAAATACCCTCCACGGAAATACTAACAGGAATACTAACAGGATTGCTTCTCTGACAGTAATTCTAAAGCAGTACAGGTAGTCCTATCCTGGATCTATCTCTTCCCTCCTCTATCAGCTATTTCCCTCCTCTACAGGGGTGAATAGTGAGGAGTACCACCTTTACCTCTTCCCCCCAAATGATTTATAGTTCACTTAAAAGACTACATATAAATATATGATGTTTTCCTGGTGGTCCAGCATTACGCAGGTTCAAAGCTTTAGAAGATCAGCAGCAGCTGTACTCTGTGAACTATATAATACCTAAACCTTTAATAAGTTGTATATTTTCATATTCTTTTTTTAAATTTCATATTCATGAATTCCAAGTAGGAAGGTTTCTGGTTTTCTAGGAATATCTATTTCCAACATTTCTTGCAGCGCTTTTTGGATCTTCGTCCAAAAGTTTATTGCTTTATTACATGTCCACCATAGATGGTAGTATGTTCCTTCAATTTCTCCACATTTCCAACACTTCGTATAGATATTTTTATAATATTTTCCTAGCTTATTTGGAGTTATATGCCATCTGTGGGCCACTTTAATCCAGTTTTCTCTTAATCCCTTTGCGCTTGTGTATTTTAATTTCCTGTTCCATATCTCTTCCGATTCCTCTTTTTTATTGTTCTTCCTATATTTTCTCTCCATCTCTTCATGTAAGTTTTCTCTTCTTCTTTGCTTCTTGTCTCTTCTAGAAGTTTTTTTTATATAATTTAGAAATCAATTTGTTCTCCGTTTGCATTATTTTGTCCCAGAAATTTTCCTTGTCTTGGAATCTTTTTTCTTTGTCTTTTTTGAAATGTTCTTTTATCTGCCAATATTGGTACCAAGATATCATTTTATTTATTTCATTTAATTCCTGTTGTGTTTTAAATCTGATTTCTCCTTCTTTTTTCAATATGTCTTTATATTTTGGCCAGATGTTCCAGCCTGTTATCCTTCTTTGAGAGACCTCAAGTGGGATAGCCACATTGGTGTTTTCTTATAGAAACTGTCCTTGTATCTTTCCCATACTCTCAGTAGAGAAGATCGAATAAAGTGGTTTCCGAAATTTTTCTCAGCCTTGGCCTTCTCGTACCATGTTCTGTCGCACGCTGGGCCTGTAACAGCTGTTATTTCTATAGGACGTATACTTTAAGGCCAGCAGCAAGCCAGGGGGCCTCAAAGAGAGGTTCTCAGGGATTTTTCTGAAGTGATGGTCTTTAGAGTCTTTAATGATACAACAAAGTCTTTATTATGGAACAAACAACAAATCTTCAATGGTTCAAACAACACTTCAAGGCTTTCTTAGTCTAGTCCTCAATGGACTGGTACCTGACTTTGATTAACTGTACTTTCTCTGTAAGAAAAAAACCCCTATTTAACCTCTCCCAGGCTGTTTACTATCTATGCCTCATCGGTGTGGGTCCTACTACAGATTCCAAATGCGTCTGGATATCAAGTAGACCTACCAGCCAAGGTTTGTAGATATTTCAGCTGGAGTTCCGTGGATCTGTAATGCTGTCCTCCCTCCGAGAATTCTTTAAAACTTCAGGGCTGTTTTCCCTCTGATTGCTGTGAGGCTGAGAGGCTGTGAGCTCTCAGCCAGAGCCTTGGGACCTTTCCCCTGGAATTTCTGTTTCTGTTTCCCCGTATGTTCTTGAGAAAAGAAGCTTTTCTACGGGATGAGCTGGTCTACGTCCTATAGTTTAGCTTCCTTATGTGAGACAGCCCCAAAAATGGCTCCTTTCCCTCCCAGAGCCCTGAACAAGGGATGGAACCAAAGCTTAATTATGATGGACAGATGGCCTGCCCTATGACTGCAAACAGACAACAGAAAGAAAATAAAGTTGGAGCTCCTGGTACAGCCGTACCAGCACATACCATATGTACGAGTCCCAGCCCAATCTTAATCCTGTCCCTTCTACATTTAGAATTGTTTCTTTTTCCAATTTTGCCCAATTTCTTATCCAAATGAGAGCACATGAGTCATGGTATGTTTTGAAATCTGGTGTTGTTAATCTGCCTCTGTTTTTCCCTTCTATCATGTTTCTGTAATTTATTCTAGGTTTCTTTTTCTGCCAAATAAATTTCATTATGTCTCTTTTCCATTCGTTTAATATATTAAGGTTATGATTCTACGATAAGACGGAGCGGATTATTTTAGTGTAATTATATTATTGTGTATTAGTGATATGTTGATTTTTCGTTATTGCTTTATTGTAAATTGTCTTTTATATGTTGTACACCGCCGTGAGTCACCCTAGGGCTGAGAACAGCGGTCAACAAATGCAGCAAATAATAAATAATAATAATAATAATGGTTTCTAATTATTGGTATGTTTTAGAATAAAAATATCAATTTCGGGAGTATAGTCATCTTCATCGTCGCTATTCTTCCGAGTAGGGATAGTTTCAAATTCTTCCAGTTTTCTAGATCTTTTTTTATTTTATTTTTTCATTTTTTCGCTGTAGCTTTTTCCTGTTTCACTAAAAATGACATAGTTGAACATGTTCTTACTCATTATTCTTGGATCTAAATAAATTGGCAGTCATGTTACAATGTTCTAAGAAGTGGGACAACATAACAGAGGAACACCTGCTGTCTCATATTCTCATCTGGAGGGAATCATTGAGACATTGAGTATTTGGCCTCAGTGTGAGACAATTATTAGCTATGCATTGTAGCAATGCATCACAGGGGAGCTGTCAATCATGTTTTTTGTCGCTTCTTCCTCATTCCAGTCCTTGTAATTGAAAATACAGATGTTACTAGGAAGACAACTGGCTCTGTTTCATACAAAATAAGAAAAACTAGCTGCTGTTGTAAAACAAGCTATTATAATTGTTTAATTCTTTCAAAAATACTCTGACCATATTTGAGTCTGTGTTAAACTTTCCAGGTGATTCAAACACACATGGACTAGATGTTATTTCTTAGGCAGTACTAACATGAATCCGATTCCATTCCTATAGCAACAAGCTATTCTGCTGTGGAATAGCTATGCTGCTTTTCAGAAAATTGAAAAATGGGGTCGGATGTATGTTAAAAAATCACCTCTGGGGTCAAAAGACCTAATAAGACATAACTTTATTTATTTTATTATTTATTTTATTTACTAAATTTGTATACCTCAGTTCTCAGCCCTCAGGCGACTCAGGGCAGATTTACAATGGCAATGATTCGATGCCCAAAATCACCATAAAACATTTTAAAACATTAACACATAATATAAAACCATAACAAGAATATTAAAACATAGATTGTCCAATGTACAATGGTTGAGCAGTTTGAGAGGAACTGAGAATCAACTTTGTTCTGTCGCGCGCTGGGCCTGTAAATAA
Organism: Anolis sagrei; assembly: GCF_037176765.1. Lineage (NCBI taxonomy): Eukaryota > Metazoa > Chordata > Lepidosauria > Squamata > Anolidae > Anolis > Anolis sagrei. The sequence goes on along the minus strand of NC_090024.1, from coordinate 123,041,646 downwards.
TTTCCTTTAGAACAGGACGTGCAACCTTTGCCCAGCGGGAAGCCAGGGGGCCCAAGGAGAAGTTCTCAGAGGTTTTCCACCACAAATGATCTTTAGATGGCTTGTGAAGTATAACAAAGTCTTTTATTTATGAACAATCAAACAGTAACTTCTCTTGTCTTCAATAAAGCTAATCAAATGCTTCCAAGCTTTATGCAACTGGTGACTTCTTAATCTTGCCCACGAAGGACAGGCAACTGTCTTCAATAACTTCTTTACTTTAAATGGAAAATCCCCTTTTTAACTTCTCCCAGGCTGACTGTAATCTAACCCTTACTGATGTGGGCTCCGCTACCAGGTCGAACTGCGTCTCGAAGCACCGAGAGGACCTATCAGTAGAGGCTTAGATATTCTCCAGCTGGAGTTCTTTGGTCTTTAGGACTGTTTTCCTGGAAATCTTTGGAGACTCTTAAGACTGTTTCCCCCCGGAAAGTCTTAATGCTCTTAAGACTGTTTCCCCCCCGGAAAATCCTAAGGGTTGAAGCTTTTGTACAGAGGAAGCTTGCACATGTCCTGTACATTAACTTTCCTTGCTGAGACTAACTAAAAATGGCTCCCTTCCCTTCCCAATTGCCCTGAGCAAGGGGCGGGACCAAATCTTAATGATGATGGACAGGTGACTTGCCCTATGACTGCAACCAAACGAAGCCACCTATCTGCAGAGTCCCTGAAACCCAGGGCTGCAAGCAAACATATAATACAAAGCAAATAAATTTGGAGCTCCTGGTACAGCTGTACCAGCACAAACTTGCTTTGCTTTGATGTTTCCTTTTAAACTACCACTTAATGAAAAAGCATCAAAATCTTCTGTTGTCCTGAATCTATAGGAAATCTAAGGCTTTCTTTATTAAATTTGCATATTTAATTTGCACAAAGCCCTAAACGATTCCAGACCAGCTTACCTGTCTGAACGTATCTCCTCCTATGAACCATCTAGGAGCTTAAGACCATCTGGGGAGGCTCTGCTCTCGATCCTGCCTGCCTCGCAAGTGTGATTGGCAGAGACGAAGGACAGGGCCTTCTCAGTGGTGGCCCCCTGGATATGGAACTCCCTCCCCAGGGATATTAGATCAGCCCCCTCCCTCCTGACTTTCCAAAAAAAAGTAAAGACCTGGCTCTTTGAGCAAGCTTTTGAGAATGGAGCGGAATAGATAATAATAATAACAACAACAACAACAACTTCATTTTTATACCCCACCAACCATCTCCCCTAGGAGACTTGGGGCGGCTTACAAGGGACACGGCCATGATTACAATTAAAACACACATGTAAAACACTTTAACCTATTAAAATATCAGATAAAACAAATAACAACACAATTGAAAGCAATATAAAAACAATACGGCTGAATGAAACTTAGCTGAGGTACAGAATCAATGAGTAATACATTTTTACAGGAGCACAGGAAAATGCAACAATACAGTAAACTGGGCAGGAAATACTATCAAACAGATGTTGAGGTAGGACGTATACCAGTGTAAAATGCGAGCCGGTGTAAAGTGCGGAACTTCAAGTAGGGACAAGAAAGTTACTGATGAGCTGCTTAGTCAAAAGCGCACCGGAATATCCAGGTTTTTAGTTGACTACAAAAGGAGGACAAGGTGGGGGCCTGTCTGACCTCCCTAGGGAGGGAGTTACAGAGCTGGGGGGGCCACCACCGAGAAGGATCTCTCCTTCGTCCCCATCAACCGTGCATGTGACGGTGGGGGGAGAGAGAGCAGTGCCTCCCCAGAAGATCTCAAGGTACGCACTGGTTCATAGGGAAGGATGCGATCGCGAAGATAAGCAGGTCCCGAACTATGAATGATGAACATGGAATGGTCAGATGATGTTACTAGGATAACATTTTTAACAGTATATATTCTGTCGCGCACTGGGCCTGTAAAGAATTTCCTTTAGAACAGGACGTGTAACCTTTGCCCAGCGAGGGGGCCCAAGGAGAAGTTCTCAGAGGTTTTCCACCACAAATGATCTTTAGATGGCTTGTGAAGTATAACAAAGTTCTTTATTAATGAACAAACAAACAGAAACTTCTCTTGTCTTCAGTAAAGATAAACAAATGAATTCCAAGCTTTTATGCAACTGGTAGCTTCCTAAACTTGCCCACAAAGGACAGGCAACTGTCTTCAATAACTTCTTCTTTACTTTAAATGGAAAATCCCCTTTTTAACTTCTCCCAGGCTGACTGTAATCTAGCCTTACTGATGTGGGCTCCGCTACCGGGTCGAACTGCTTCTCGAATGCCGAGTGGACCTACCAGTAAAGGCTTAGATGTTCTCCAGCTGGAGTTCTTTAGGGCTGTTTTCCTGCGGAAAGTCTTAGATGCTCTTTAAACTGTTTCCCCCTCCACCCCCCCGGAAATCTTGAGGATTGAAGCTTTTGTACAGGGGAAGCTTGCACACGTCCTGTACATTAGCTTTCCTTGCTGAGACTAACTAAAAATGGCTTCCTTCCCTTCCCAATTGCCCTGAGCAAGGGGCGGGACCAAAACTAAACAATGATGGACAGGTGACTTGCCCTATGACTGCAACCAAAGGAAGCTACCTATCTGCAGAGTCCCTGAAACCTAGGGCTGCAAGCAAACATTTAATACAAAGCAAATAAAGTTGGAGCTCCTGATACAGTCGTACCAGAACAGGATGACACCAATGATTATATGCTGTAATGGTTTTTATATATGTTTTATATTGTAATGTTGATTGTTTTTAATAGCACTATTATGAATGCCTGACATCGAATTGTGCCAATCTATAACCGAACTAGAGTTGCCGTATGGCTGAGAAAGGCGGGCTATAAATATTGTAAATAAATAAATGAAATAAATATTGCCTTTCCACACAGCGACCAAACAGCAATATGCATAATACAATAGAATAATCATATTAAAACTTATCATGGTATGCAAATTGAATAGCTAATTAAAACCTATTCAAAAGAAGCAGCAAAAAGCAAGCCAACTTAACTGTACTCATTGGCAGAAGGAGGACATCAAAGAGAGGGGAGGATATATTAGCTTCCCTGGGAAGGAAGCTTCAGAGCCCAGATGGAACTACAGATAAAACCCTCTCCCAGGCCCCTGCCAAACACATGTCAGATCCTGGCATGACAAAAGAAAGAGCCTGGAAAATCTCAAAGACTAGCAAGGTCATAATGAAGGAAAGATCCTTCAGGTAAGGAATGATAGTATCACTGTAGGAGTGATGATATATTTGAGTTCTATTTGATCTCACACTTCTCCCTTTTTTGTTTTTGTACTAATCTAACATAATGAAAGTATGGCAGTGATCCTGTTGGTTAATCCTAATTAGTGTCGATCCCTTCTTTCTTTCTTAGGCGATCCCTCATTTTCCGAGGATGATTGTCTTCCAGTGTTCTTGTGGGTCCGTAGGTGACTGTGGAGCCCTATTCTTGCTCTGCATCTTCTTCCGCAGTGAGGGCATTGGTTTCCAGGTGGGAGGCAGTCTCGGTCGGGGTTGGCTTGACGCGCCTTCCTCTTGGCACGCTTCTCCCTTTCGCCCTCCATTCGTGCCTCTTCAAATTCTGCAGCACTGCTGGTCACAGCTGACCTCCAGCTGAAGCACTCAAGGGTCAGGGCTTCCCAGTCCTCAGTGTATATGCCGGAGTTTTTAAGGTTGACTTTGAGTCCATCTTTAAATCTCTTTTCCTGCCCACCAACATTCCGTTTTCCATTCTTGAGTTCGGAGTAGAGCAACTGCTTTGGGAGACGGTGGTCAGGCATCCAGACAACGTGGCCGGTTCAGTGGAGTTGATGGCGGAGGACCATCAAAGACCACCAAATGCTGGTGGTCTTTGCTTCTTCCAGCACGCTGACGTTTGTCTGCCTGCCTTCCCAAGAGATTTGCAGGATTTTCCAGAGGCAGCGCTGATGGAATCGTTCCAGGAGTTGCATGTGACATCTGTAGACCACATCTCACAGGCATATAGCAGGGTTGGAAGGACAATAGCTTTATAAACAAGCACCTTGGTCTCCCTATGGATGTCCCGGTCCTCAAACACTCTCTGCTTCATTCGGAAATATGCTAGAAAAGGTGGCAGTCCATCGAGGGGGAGTGTCAATCCATGTAATCAGTGGGAGGCTTCTCTCATGACCCCACATGTTGAGCTGGAGCTGATAGAGGGAGCTCATCCGTGCTCTCCCCGGATTCGAACCTGTGACTTGTCAGTCTTCAGTCTGCCGGCACAAGGGTTTAACCCACTGCACCACCGGGGGCTCCAGAATCAACTAAAAACCTGGATGTTCCGGTGTGCATTCGATTGAGCAGCTCACCAGTAATTTTCCTGTCCCTATTGAGTTTCTGCACTTTATTTCGACCCTCAAATGGCCTACCTCAACATGTTTTATGACAGCACTTCTCACCTAATCTACTGGTCTGTTGAACTTTTCTTGCACTGCTTTAAAATGTATTGCACTCATTGCATTGCACCTCAGCTATGTTTTTTCTCAGCCATATTGTTCCTATGTTGTTTATAATTGTGTTGTATTGTTTTTATTCAGTGTTTTAATTGTTGATTGATAGCTGTGTTTTAACTGTAATTTTTGGGCTTGTCCCTTGTAAGCCGCCCCGAGTCCCCTAGGGGAGATGGTTGGCCGGGTATAAATATAAAGTTATTATTATTATTATTATTATTATTATTATTATTACTACTACTACTAGCTGTCCCCTGCCACGCGTAGCTGTGGCCCAGTCTGGTGATCTGGAAAATAAAGTAACGAGAAAGTGTTGGTTTCTAATATATGTAATTCCTTTATGCTTGTGAGTAAACAGTATTTCTTATTGTTTCTTTGTCAGTGTTGATGTGGAGAGTGTCTGGTTTGCCTACTCTGGAATATGCAACACATCACAGTCCTTCTTTAAGGGTCTCTTTCAAATCTGTGATACTATATCTGTGTGTGTGAGAGAGAGAGAATCATATCTATCTATCTATCTATCTATCTATCTATCTATCTATCTATATTTATGACTGGATGGCTCTTTGTCAGGAGGGCTCTGATTACATTTTCTTGCCCTGGTGAAGAGAGTTGGACTGGATGGCCTTAAGTATTTTCTGTTGGTCGGGGGGGGGTTCTGTGTGGGAAGTTTGCCCCATTTCTGTCGTTTGTGGGTTTCAGAATGCTCTTTAATTGTAGTGAACTATAAATCCCAGTAACTACAAATCCCAAACGTCAAGGTCTATTTCCTCCAAACTCCATCTGTGTTCATATTTAGGCATATGGAATTTTTGTGTCAAGTTTGGTCTAGATCCATCATTGTTTGAGTCCACAGTGCTCTCTGGATGTAGGTGATCTACAACTCCCAAACTCAAGGTCAATGCCCACCAAACCCTTCCAGTGAGTTATGTTGGTCATGGAAGTACTGTATGCCATGTTTGGTTGAATTCCATCATTGGTGGAGTTCAGAATGCTCTTTGATTGTAGTTGAACTATAAATCCCAGCAACTACAACTCCCAAATGTCAAGGTCTATTTCCCTTGAACTCCATCTGTGTTCATATTTGGGCATATGGAATATTTGTGTCTAGTTTGATCCAGATCCATCATTGTTTGAGTCCACAGTGCTCTCTGGATGTAGGTGAACTACAACTCCCAAACTCAAGGTCAATGCCCACCAAACCCTTCCAGTTTTTTCTGTTGGTCATGGGAGCCCTGTGTGCTAAGTTTGGCCCAATTCCATCATTGGTGGAGTTCAGAATGCTCTTTGATTGTAGGTAAACTATAAATCCCAGCAACGACAATTCCCAAATGACAAAATCAATTTTTTTTTAGTGGTGGACATAAATTGGAATGTTAGGTGTCTTGTGTCCAAATTTGGTGTCAATTCCCCCAGTGGTTTTTGAGTTCTGATGGTAGCACGAACTAACATTACATTTTTATTTATATAGATTATTATTATTATTATTATTATTATTATTATTAGTTGGTTCAATGGCTCTATTCTATTTGGTGCTAAGGTTTAGATCTGTATTTAACTGTATAATGTAGAAATGTAAGCAATTACTCTATATACTCATGTATACATCTAGAAATGTTAGTAAAATAATTACCCAGAAAACTTAAGCTGACTTATACACAGATCAATGTAAGTACTGTACCTTAACTAAGTTCTTGTGGGTTTTTTCGGGCTATATGGCCATGTTCTAGAGGCATTTCTCCTGACGTTTCGCCTGCATCTATGGCAAGCATCCTCACCTCACCTCTGAGGATGCTTGCCATAGATGCAGGCGAAACGTCAGGAGAAATGCCTCTAGAACATGGCCATATAGCCCGAAAAAACCCACAAGAACTTAGTGATTCCAGCCATGAAAGCCTTCGACAATACATTGTACCTTAACTGTTTTCAAAAAAGGGAACCATCCTTTTTTCTGAGTAGAGGGATGTCCCCTGACATATGCAACGTCAGTCCCTCTTGTGCTAGGCTTTCTCCTCATTGGTGTAACATGCACAGATATCTATAACAACAAATACAAAAAACTGCAGATTGCAATTCACAATTTCTATATTACAGGAAATTCTTCATTTTGTGTTTGTATATTGTTTTATTTCCTATCTAATGAATCCGAAGTCTATAAAGATAGATAGGCATTTACAACAGAGCCAATAGCTACTAACTAGAATGTAAGTAGTCAAGTGTGTACATCAACAACCTTTTCAAAACTTTGTCAATTTGGGGATTTTAGTATATCTATTTATTTATTTATTTATTTATTTATTTGCTGCATTTGTTGACCGCCGTTCTCAGCCCTAGGGCGACTCACGGCGGTGTACAACATATAAAAGACAGTTTACAATAAAGCACAACGAAAAATCAACATATCACTAATACACTCTAATATAATTACACTAAAATAATCCGCTCCGTCTTATCGTAGAATCATAACCAAACTCGTAATCCATATTCCGTTCCAGTTGTCATTACCAGTTGATGTACACTCAGTTAAATGCCTTCTCAAATAGCCATGTCTTTAGGCTCTTACGAAAAGACATAAGGGAGGGCGCCTGCCTGATGTCAACAGGGATGGTGTTCCACAGCCGGGGGGCCACCACCGAGAAGGCTCTCTCTCTTGTCCCCATATTGTCTGTATGTTGCTTTATTTCTTATTTAGGGAATGCAAGCATCATATATAAGAATGACATCTGAAGAAGATATTACGAAACAAGGGAAACAACCCAGGAGACCTTGTTGTGTTACTAGTCCTGATGTTATGTATTGATGAAGAACTTTCTACAACATAGTTGTTACTTTGGAAACTGAAATCTCTTTATATTCTAAAAAGATTGACAAGCAACCTTGCATCTATATAAATAAAAATGTAATGTTCATTTGTGATACCATCAGAACTCAAAAACCACTGGGGGAATTGACACCAAATTTGGACACTATGTCCCTAGCAACCCAATGTATGTTCTCCACTCAAAAAACCCCAACGAAAACCAAAAGCAGAAAGGACTTCTAAACTGCATGTCCACAAAGGAGAAACTGCATATCTACAGAGACCCATGGCCACGCCCTCCCCCCCCCGCTCCTCGCGGGGAAACAGCCAGCCGTTAAAGCCAGGCGCATGTGCATAGCCACACACACACACACAAGCGAGTCGAGTGGAGGTGGAGGTGCACCACATGCAGCCCCTTCTCTTTCCCTCCTATGTCAGGAGAGTAGTCTCCTCCTCCTCCTCCTTTCCCTGTTGGGAAAGCAGCAGCAACGGCAGCAGCAACGGAGCATCCACACAAGGAAGAAGGCGAGGAGGAGGAGGAGGAGGAGGGGGAGAGGGGTGGAGGCGAGGAAGGTCCACAGTGCTTGAATGAAGGACCTTCCTTCTCTCCCTCCCTTCCCTTCTTTCCTCCCTTCCCTTCCTTCCTTCCTTCCTTCCTTCCTTCTCCTTCCTTTCCTTCTTTCCCTCCCTCCTTCCCCTCCTTTCTGTCCCTCCTTCCTTTTTCCTTTCCTTCTTTTCCTTCCTCCCTCCCTCCCTTTCCTCCTTCTTTCCCTTGCTTCATTTCCTTCCCTTCATTTCCTTCCCTCCCTCCTTTCTTCACTCCCCTCCTTTCTTTCCCTCCTCCCTACCTCCCTCCCTCCCTCCCTCCCTGTCCTTTCTTCTTTCTTTTCCTTCCTTCCTGTCCCTCCTTCCTTCCTTCCTTCCTTCCTTCCTTCTTCCTTTCCTTCTTTCTAAGATATAAATACAATATTAATTGGAAGGGATAGTCAAGAAGTAACGAGAGAAGGGGAGGAAAGGGAAGGAAGGAAGGAGAGAAGCAGGGAGGGAAAGAAAGAAAGAGAAGCAAGGAAGGAGAGAAGGAAATAAAAAAGTGAAAGGAAAAAGAAAGGGAAGGAAGGAGAGAAGGAACAAAAGATAGGGAAGGAGGGAAGGAAGGATGTAACCAAAGAGCAAAGAAAGGGAGGAAAGAAACAGGTAGGGATGGAAGAAAGATGAGAGATAGGGAAAGAAAAAGAGGAAAGGAAGGGAAGAGGGAAGGAAGGAGAGAAAGAGGGAGGGAAGGTTGGCCACAGCAATGTGTGGCGGGTACAGCTAGTTTAACAATAATTGAGTTACCATTCTTGAGGTCATGAACTAATAAAGAATCTCCTGGTATATAGTAATTGTCATTTTGGAAGCTTAAATTTCATTGTGTTTACAGAATATTGATAAGCAACCTTTCATTTATAAACAGTTAGTAATCAGTTGTGTTACTGTTCCCACGTTACGTTTAATGAAGAATTTCCTGTAATATAAAAATTGTGATTTGCAATCTGCAGGTTTTTGTATTTATTATTTATTTATCCTCATTGGTTCTGAAACCCAAGCATCTCCTAGTCTACCCCTCATTCTTTTCTCTCGTGAGAATGACCTTGACGGTGGGTTGGCAAAAATACTCCTTGTTGCAGCTGTATAATAAATCTGCCAAGCTTAGTTAAACATTTCTTAACTAGTGAGAGCTTTCCCCGCAGGTCCAAGGCAAAGAAAACAAATATCAGCATGTTCAAAGCATAGCAGTGCCCATCATTCAGTATATGGGTGTGTGTGTAGATAGGCAAGTGTGTGCAACAAATGAAGACATGAAGGAAATATAAACAAGTAAATGTGGCAGGACTCATGTTCTGATAGGCTGCCAAAACTATAGAGCAGGGGTCCTCAAACTTTTTAAACAGAGGGCCAGATGACAGTTCCTCAAACTGTTGGAGGGCCGGATTATAATTTGGAAAAAAAATGAATGAATTCCTATGTGCATTGCACATATCTTATTTGTAGTGCAAACATAAATCCCAGCAACTACAACTCCCAAATGTCAAGATCTGTTTTCCCCAAACTCCACCAGTGTCCACATTTGGGCATATTGAGTATCTGTGCTGAGTTTGGTCCATATCCGTCATTGTTTGAGTCCACAGTGCTCTCTGGATGTAGGTGAACTACAACTCCAAAACTCAAGGTCAATGCCCACCAAACCCTTCCAGTATTTTCTACTTCCTCCTGGGAGTTCTGTGTGCCAAGGTTGGTTCAGTTTCCACCATTGGTGGCATTCAGAATGCTTTTTGATTGTTGGCGAACTATAAATCCCAGCAACTATAACTCCCAAATGGCAACATCCATCCCCTCCAACTCCACCAGTATTCAAACTTGGGTGTATTGGGTATTTGTGCCAAATTAGGTCCAGCAAATTAAAAGACATCCTGCATATCAGATATTTACATGACGATTTACAACAGAAGCAAAATTACAGATATGAAGTAGCAATGAAAATAATGTTATGGTTGGGAGTCACCACAACATGAGGAACTGTATTAAGGGGTTGTGGCATTAGGATGGTTGAGAACCACTGTCCTAGATGGTTCATAGGAGGAGATACGTTCGGACAGGTAAGCTGGGCCGGAATCGTTTAGGGCTTTGTCCAAATTAAATATGCAAATTTAATAAAGAAAGACTTAGATTTCCTATAGATTCAGGATAACAGGAGCAGCCCCGCGCAGCCTGTCCTTGCCAGACACGGAGCTTCGCCCGGGGCAGCTGCCCTTGGCTGGCTCACGCTGTCCATATACATATTCATGGCAAACATTCAATGCCATAGATACACAACACACAAATAGACATGCAGAGGCTATTTAACATTCCAGCTTTTTCATGAGAGTATTCATGCCAGCATGGGAGCTATCACTTCACCATCCATTTGTGACACTGATGAAGTACTTCCTCATTCTTTGCATGCTTGCTGGAGATTTTTATGGCGTCGTAAATTAGCCTCCCCACATAAGTAGTACCTAAATTTCCTACATGACAGATGCAACTGTCTTTTGGGCTGCAAAAGTCGACAGCAAGCTACACAAATTGGTTGGAAGCTCACTCCGGCCCAGGCTGGCTTCGAACCCATGACCTTTTGGTCCGCATCCGGTGGGTTTATATGGTTGCTGTGATAATTAAGTTTCAAACTGACCCAACATATTATGATGGAAGCATAGGATGCTGCTCTTTGAACGTATAGACTTCAAGAATGGCACAAACCCTTTCACATAGCTTCTGATTCCTCCATGTTTTGCTCCTGATGACAAAATACCAGTGCCAGTTCCTGTATGGTTAAGAAGTAGCAGGGCAAATAACCCTAAAGTCTTACAATCTGGTCAGCTAAATGAACTCTGGAAGTGTTCCAGCCTGGTGAGTATAAACTCACCCCTTTCATCTCCTTCTAGATTTCTGCACTCTTTGTTTCTCTGAAGAATTTAGAAAGCGGATGTCCATTCACCTGTGTGTTGTTCAGTCTCATGTGCTGGCTTTTGATGACATTCCTTAAAGCTAGTAGAGATTACACAACACTGCTTTTAAATAGTAAAGAAGGTAAACCTAAAAGATAGCCTCCAAACAGATTAGACCACCTTATCACATTGAGAAATTTCCCCATCGTAGGACATTTCCTATCCAGTCCTATGGAACCCTATGGAGTTTGGAGTTTGTGGATAACCTAGTACATACTAGGATTCTATAGGATTGGATCATGGCAGTTAGCCGGATCATATTGTAATAATTATTTAGTGTGAAAGGGCCTTCGTTGAATAAAAGCTCCATCTACTGTCAGGAGACCTCTGATGGAACTAGGAAGGAGGCCAGCTTCAATCATGCCTCTTGGGTGAACAGTGGTACTGGTGGAAGGTAGAGCAGAAGAATCCTTATTCATCCTATGCATTAGTAGGTTAACTCTATTTCCAAACATTGTGAGTACAGGAAGTCCCCAAGTTATGAACAAGATGGGTTCTGTAAGTTTGCTCCTAAGTTGGATTTGTTTGTAAATCAGAACAGACACATTTAACTCCAGCCACACACACACACACATACATGTTAGGCATGGTTAGGTTCAGTCGGAATCTTCGTAATTCGGAATAAATTTGGAAAGATTTGCTTTTTGAAGCGATTTCAAAGTTTTTAAGGAAACTGGAAGTCCCTTTGCCCTTCCGAAGCATTTTCCGCCATTTCTGTTATGAAGCAGTAAGTGAGTCAGAAATGATTCAGTGTTTCCTCGCTTCTGGTCCCTGGCCACAGCTAAAGCCTGGGAAGCCATTTTAAATCAGAATTGATGAATTTCCTCCCTCTCCTCTCCCCTCACTTGTGTCTCAAGTCTGGGAAGCGTTTTAAACAGAGTGGATGACTTTCGTCTCTTTGCTTCTCCCCTCCCCCCTTCTGGAGTAAAACAACTACTTTCAAAGTAAAGAGCACCCAATGAAACAGGAAATAACACTTTCAAACCATTAAGGAAGAATTCGGAAGTCTCAGAAGTTTTGAAAAGTTTTGAACATTTTTTCCTGTGAAAATCCGAATTGACTTTAGAATTGAACCACCAGCACCCCCTACATCCGAAATGAGTTTTGAACCATTTTTAAAAAATCAAACAAGCCTAACACACATACATAGCTTTGGATAGCATAGGGAAGGGTTAATTCCCCTGTGGTGTTTGCTTGGCTTTCTGTGCCCCTGTCAGAATATTTCACCTCACTTTCTGTCCCTGTGATAATTAAGCCCTGGAAAGAGCAACAAAAAGTCCACTATATGGTTCAGATATGTGGATGACACCATCATCATTTGGAGCCATGGAGAAGAAGAACTGAACACATTCCTGGACCACATTGACAACATCCATCCAAACATCCAATTTACTACGGAAAAAAAAACCCAAGAAAAACTAGTATTTTTAGATGTTCTAGTTATTCTCAAACCAAATCAATAATTGGGCCACACAGTTTACTGAAAAACCACGTGCACTGATAGATAACGATAATAATAATAATATTTTTTAAATAACCCGCCCTCTCTCTCCGAGAGGACTCAGGGCAAATACCTATGTAAAAACTCTAACCATCACCTAGATTTTTTAAAAAAGCACAATCAAAGCTTATTATTATTGTTATTATTATTATTATTATTATTATTATTATTAACTTTATTTGTACCCCGCTAACATCTCCTGAAGGACTCAGTGTGGCTTACATAGGCTAAGGCACTCAATAAAACAACAGCATAACAAATACATAATAAAACTCATGCAAACCAATAAGCATTAAGCAATAAACAATAAAACATTAAACAATAACATCATGACACAGTTAAAACTAGGGAGAGCCAATAGGGACTACAGTAAATACAGATTTTGGAGAGTCATAACTTGCTCACTCCTGAGCTGAGTGAAACAGAGTAGACTTCCTTAGAAGCTGGCTTGTAACCAAATTAGTTGCATGGAAAAGTACTGTACAATTACCTTCCTTTTTCTCTCTCTTTGAGCCAGAAAGTTTGCTTTGGTGCCAGGTGTGGAACTGAATCCCAAGCCAAGTTACATGGAAATAAATTAAGTTGAAATGAACATTACTTCCACATAATGTGTTGAGGATCAAGGTCTTAGAGAGATCAACCCAGATGCTGGACTCACTCTTGTGCTGAGCCCTGGAAGCCAAGGCAATGGTAATCATTGAGCCCAAGTAATCCTGCCCTAGCTCCATCAGTAACTTTTATTAAGCAGCCATCCACAAAATCCCTGCCCTTGGCGTGGAGAAATATTTATTTATTTATTTATAATTCAAACTTATATGCCGCCACTCCCCTGGGGCTCGGAGCAACTTAAAAGAACAGGCTAAAATCTAACACAATTTAAAAACAATTTAAAACAATTTAAAAACAACAATATCAGAGATCAAAAGCCTGTCGAAACAGATATGTCTTACACGCCCTGCGGAAAGCTGATAAGTCCTGCAAGGCACAGACTTCAGGTGGCAGAGTATTCCAGAGTGATGGTGCCACTGCTGTAAAGGCTCTGCATCTGGTTGCTGTTAGATGCAAGGTCTTGACACTGGGAAATTCCATTAGATCTTGGTCCTCAGAACAGAGGGATCTCTGGGGTTGGTAGGGGCTGAGGCGGTCCCTCAGATACATCGGCCCCAGACCATGCAAGGCCTTAAAGGTGAGTACCATCACTTTGAAAGTGATCTGGTGCTCAATTGGTAACCAATGCAGCTGCAGTAAGATTGGTGTTATGTGGCATCTCATCGGAATTCCCGCAAGAAGCCGAGCAGCTGCGTTTTGTACCAACTTGAGCTTCTGGATCACCGACAGAGGAAGGCCAATGTAGAAGGCATTACAGTAGTCCAGTCTTGAGATGACCGTGGCCTGGATCCCCGTAGCTAGGTCGTCCCTGGACAGGTAGGGGGCCAGCCGTCTAGCCTGCCGCAGATGAAAAAAGGCGGTTCTGCTAACGGCGGAGACCTGGGCCTCCATCGTCAGCAGAGGGTCCAAAAGGACTCCCAGACTCTTTCTCAATGATGACGGGCGTAGTGCCTCGCCATCCAGGGTAGGCAGCTGGATGTCCCCACTGCCTGGTTGACCCAACTATAGGATCTCCGTCTTTGCTGGATTCACCCTCAACCTGCTGGCACGCAGCCATCCAATAACGGCCTCGAGGCATTGATGAAAATAATTGGGTACAGAGTCAGGTCTGCCCTCCATCCTCAGCACTAGCTGAGTGTCATCAGCATACTGGTAACACTCCAGTCCAAAACCTTGAACCAGCTGAGCAAGTGGTCGCATATAGGTGTTAAACAACAGAGGGGAGAGAATGGCCCCCTGAGGAACCCCACAAGATAGAGGGGACCTCTCAGAGACCAGGCCTCCCCTCTCCACTCGCTGTCCACGGTTGTGAAGAAAGGAGGACAGCCAGTTTAAAGCTGTCCCCCTAACTCCAACAGCAGCAAGGCGGTGGGTCAAAAGATTGTGGTCGACTGTGTCAAAAGCTGCTGTGAGATCCAATAACGCAAGCAGTGCCGACCCGCCCCAGTCAAGCTGGCATCGAAGGTGATCTGTGATGGAGACCAGCACAGTCTCTGTCCCATGCCCCGCACGGAAGCCGGACTAGAAGAATTCCCTTATAGTCAAAGCAGCCATTGACTATAAGGGAATTATTCAAACTTGGCTTTCATATCTCTTCTTATGGTTGTTTTGGTGATAAATATTTGGAAGGCCCGAGGAAAAGAAAAGTATTAGATTAAAATGTTTCTTGTATTTGATCCAAAATGCATTTGCAGCCATTTATATCCACTAATGCCAAAGGGTAGTTGCAAAAAAATGTAAGCTCAAGGTCAAACTGCTTATTTGATCCCTTCGGTAGATGCATCTGCTTCGATTAAAACCTGCTAAGTGAAATATTTTTTTCTGTAATCAAATCCTCTGCATTGCAAACTAGGGTGTATTAATAACTGTTAAAAGAAGAGGGAATTTTATGCTCCTAGGATTTCAGCATGATCCAGCAAATTATGGGCAGAATGCATTTTTAAAGCTTTGAACCAGTCCAGAAGAAGTTTACAGGCAGTAAACTCTTAATGCAGAGTGAGATTTACCCTTGTTTAAGGAGCTCCATTGGCTGCCGTTCATTTTCCAGTCCCAATTCAAGGTGCAGGTTCTTACCTACAAAGCCCTGAACGGTTTGGGACCCACCTACATGCGTGACCGCATTTCTGTGTACGAACCCACATAATCCCTTCGATCATCTGGAGAGACCCTGCTCTTGCTCCCACCTCCCTCGCAGGCGCGACCGGTGGGGACGAGGGAGAGGGCCTTCTCTATGGTGGCCCCCGACTCTGGAACTCTCTCCCCAAGGATATCAGACAAGCTCCCACATTGGCAGTCTTTAGGAGGAGCCTGAAAACGTGGCTGTTCCAGTGTGCCTTCCCTGAATAAAGGAAACAATCCCCTGCAAAATATCCTGAGAAGCACTTTAAGTACCCGTTGGGTTGTTCTCCACTTTTGGTTTAAAACCCTCCTACTAGATACATCCTCTGTTCATGTCCAGCATTTATTTTTAAAGTTTTAACTATTACATCTGGCCCGGCCATAGGTTTTTAAATTCTTGTGTGTTATTGTCTACGTGCGAGTTATACTAATTGTATTGTTTATTTTGCTTATTGCTTGTTGTTTTTATTGATGTGTTGTTGGGCTTGGCCTCATGTAAGCCGCTCCGAGTCCCTTGGGGAGATGGTGGCGGGGTATAAATAAAGATTATTATTATTATTATTATTATTATTATTATTATTAAGGCAGTTGCAGCTCCTGCTGTTGTACATTTCATGACGATTTAACATGTGCTTATAGAATCTGTTCTGGTACAGCTGTACCAGGAGCTCCAACTTTATTTGCTTTGTATTAAATGTTTGATTGCAATCCTAGGTTTCAGGGACTCTGCAGATAGGTGGCTTCTTTTGGTTGCAGTCATAGGGCAAGTCACCTGTCCATTATCATTAAGTTTTGGTCCCGCCCCTTGCTCAGGGCAATTGGGAAGGGAAGGGAGCCATTTTTAGTTAGTCTCAGCAAGGAAAACTAATGTATAGGACGTGTGCAAGCTTCAACTGTACAAAAGCTTCAACCCTTAAGATTTTCTGGGGAGAACAGTCTTAAGAGCAAACCAGAGAACTCCAGGGAAGCCTCCCCAAAGCTTTGAGGACTTTCCAGGGGAAAACAATCTTAAGAGTCATAGAATCATAGAATCATAGAATCATAGAATCAAAGAGTTGGAAGAGACCTCATGGGCCATCCAGTCCAACCCCCTGCCAAGAAGCAGGAATATTGCATTCAAATCACCCCTGACAGATGGCCATCCAGCCTCTGTTTAAAAGCTTCCAAGGAAGGAGCCTCCACCACACTCCGGGGCAGAGAGTTCCACTGCTGAACGGCTCTCACAGTCAGGAAGTTCTTCCTAATGTTCAGATGGAATCTCCTTTCTTGTAGTTTGAAGCCATTGTTCCATGTCCTAGTCTCCAAGGAAGCAGAAAACAAGCTAGCTCCCTCCTCCCTGTGGCTTCCTCTCACATATTTATACATGGCTATCATATCTCCTCTCAGCCTTCTCTTCTTCAGGCTAAACATGCCCAGTTCCCTAAGCCGCTCCTCATAGGGCTTGTTCTCCAGACCCTTGATCATTTTAGTCGCCCTCCTCTGGACACTTTCCAGCTTTTCAATATCTCTCTTGAGTTGTGGTGCCCAGAATTGGACACAATATTCCAGATGTGGTCTAACCAAAGCAGAATAGAGGGGTAGCATTACTTCCTTAGATCTAGACACTATGCTCCTATTGATGCAGGCCAAAATCCCATTGGCTTTTTTTGCCGCCACATCACATTGTTGGCTCATGTTTAACTTGTTGTCCACGAGGACTCCAAGATCTTTTTCACACATACTGCTCTCGAGCCAGGCATTGTCCCCCATTCTGTATCTTTGCATCTCATTTTTTCTGCCAAAGTGGAGTATCTTGCATTTGTCACTGTTGAACTTCATTTTGTTAGTTTTGGCCCATCTCTCTAATCTGTCAAGATCGTTTTGAATTCTGCTCCTGTCCTCTGGACTATTGGCTATCCCTCCCAATTTGGTGTCGTCTGCAAACTTGATGATCATGCCTTCTAGCCCTTCATCTAAGTCGTTAATAAAGATGTTGAACAGGACCGGGCCCAGGACGGAACCCTGCGGCACTCTCTGCGGCATTAGTGAGCACTCTCTGTGTTCGTCCACTTAACCAATTACAGATCCACCTCACCGTAGTTTTGCCTAGCCCACATTGGACTAGTTTCCTTGCCAGAAGGTCATGGGGGACCTTGTCGAAGGCCTTACTGAAATCCAGGTACGCTACATCCACGGCATTCCCCGCATCTACCCAGCTTGTAGCTCTATCGAAGAAAGAGATCAGATTAGTCTGGCATGACTTGTTTTTGATAAATCCATGTTGACTATTAGCGATGACTGCATTTGTTTCTAAGTGTTTGCAGACCGCTTCCTTAACAATCTTTTCCAGAATCTTGCCCGGTATCGATGTGAGGCTGACCGGACGGTAGTTGTTTGGGTCATCCTTTTTTCCCTTCTTGAAGATTGGGACCACATTGGCCCTCCTCCAATCTGCTGGAACTTCTCCCGTTCTCCAAGAACTCTCAAAGATGGTTGCCAATGGTTCCGAAATGACTTCCGCTAGTTCCTTCAATACTCTTGGGTGTAGTTGATCTGGTCCTGGGGACTTGAACTCATTAAGAGCGGCCAGGTATTCCTGGACGACTTCTTTCCCAATTTGGGGTTGGATGTCCTCCAATCCCTCATCCACTCCATCTTGCTGAGGTTGAAGACTCTCTTTTTGTGAGAAGACCGAGGCAAAGAAGGCATTAAGTAGTTCTGCCTTTTCCC